>NC_056744.1:832908456-833038456 GCF_019279795.1 Protopterus annectens
GGTTTCTGCTGTAAAGTCTTTTGGAATGAATAGTGATCATAGATCTCATCTTTTACCCATAGCTATGGAACATAGACAGTTAAAACCCATTTAATCCTTAGGGACCTACCTCTAACTTCAACTACTGTACTGTGTCAGCAGTTTTGTTCAAAGGATAATGTATGATAGTTCTATACTTAAAGGCCTACAGTGGGGTCTCATGGAAAAGATATCTATAACATAATTGTTAGCTAAGTTTACTGGAGATCGTGTCACATGCATAAATACAGTGCACTGAGAGAAATATGGTTGATGAGTTAATTAATATAAACAATAAATGAATGTAACTCCAGTTAACACTGGCCTGTAGTCAACTTTTGACTCACTTAGGATTAACTCCACAAAAAAGAACAAGCACACAGAAACTACAATGGCCAACATGCCAACCACTAATGGTAATATGTGAATTCCGCTTCCTCAGATTTCAAAGAAGGACTTACAGCTCTTTTCAAAAATAGCTCAGTTTGCTTAAAGAATGGTAACCATGACCTTAAGATAAATAATATGCTAAAGTTTACAGTTATCACATTATAGGATCACAGGATATACAGGAGTTCCTTTCAGATGTAATGGTCTTGTAGGAACGAAGATCTATAACAATTATAGCTAAGTTTATAAGATCCCCAAAATGATCAAATTTCTTTTTAAACTGATTAATCTTAGATGCAGAGGGACAGGAAGAGTATTTTATAATTTATAGGTTGTTTGAGTAATGTATGAATCTTTAGTTTTAAAATGTTTTTTTCTTATTAAATATTTATTATAGCATTTTCTGAAAGTTATACTTGGGACATGAATTTCAGGTTTAATTTGGCGTGCAGGTATTTTTCATGAAAGACATTAAAGGTAGCGATTAATTTGAATGTATTAATCCTAAACAAAATACTTTGCAAATGATTACATTTTCATTCTCCAGGATGTGTGGTACTACATATGTTCCTCAGAATGACCTGGCAAAAATTTCTGTATACTTTTTTATCCTTGTCTTACACTCTTTTTATTAATAATCATGTTTACGTGGAGTAATTGCATTATTTTTAGGTACTTTAATGTGGCCATGAGTCTCACTAATCAGAAACACTACCAAACATTACTGAATAGTTGCTTAGTAGATGTAAAACAAGTTAATTGAAATTGTAAGTGATTGTGATTGGACTTTGGGTTGGGAGAGTTATTAACTGATTTTTCTTTATTTTTTAAGTCTGAGATTTAGTTACATGATGCATACTGGCCATAGATATATGTTTGTTAAAATGTTTGAACTATGGCTGGTATTCAGAAAGAAGGCTGCCACTAGCATAAATGTCATGAAAATGTATGGCTTGGCTTCTAAAGATCCTCATGGTTCAATAACCTAGTAAGTATCTGTGAACCTGTAAGTAAAAATACGAGACAAAATCATTCAGGGACATTCTGCAAAAAGGGGATGTCTGTGGTAGTTTAACTATAGCAAGATCCTTGTTACATTTGTAGTAAGCAGCTTGCTACGATTTTACACAGAAGAGACTTTTTTCTGTCTTCAAAATTTTTGGACTGCAGATTGCAGTGACAGCTGCAGGGTCCCATTAAGAGTAAGGCTGTACTGCGCCCATTTGGCTGAACTGGACTAAGGCCAGGCTTGGGTGGTACTGTCAAATTTAGGGAAAAAGGTATATACTTTGATTACAAAATTAATAGGGAGATGTTAAGTGTATACAGTTAAATAAAAAAGGACAATAACTTAAGCTTTAATCAGTGTGTTTCAATCAAGCAAGGAAATGCTTACTCTGCAGCGTGCAACACTCAAAGGCATAACCAGTAGATGGTTTCAAGTCACTGCACTGCTTACATCTTTGTTCAGGAAATTACCAGAATAAAATATCAGTTTCTGCAGCCTAAAAACAAGCCATTTTGATTCAGGTCAAGAAACCTCAGTTATTTAACAATGAAAACAAAGGGTCTGGGAAATATGAACTATACTGACAGACTGCATGAACTGTATTTGTTTCCTGTTTCCTGCAGACTAGTTAGAGGGGAACCTGTGCTTCATATATAAAGCAATGTCTGACCCCGTTCTACTTGGAAACTTTTACCTAGAACATAACATGAGTGCAGACATCCAGGATCTAGTAACCAGTTTCCTAAAATTAACATAAACAACACAAAAAAGTGAATAGTTTCATTACAGACAGAGGATCAACATTTTGCAATAAACTAAGCCTACACTAAAGTTAAGCACTTCATTTAGAATATTCAAAAAACAATGTTGAGAATTACATGGGCAACAGAACATTTCAAGATGGGATAATGGCAATCATGCTTTTCAAAGGCAGTAGATAGTAAACTTGGCAACAATGACTGTGACTCTAAGATCCTATGCACAATAAGCTAATGGGATAACTGATGAAATTCTGAGGACAATAATTGTGATCATCAGAACAGGGAAACTGAAATTTCGAATTGGGGTGGAGGCTTGTATAACAAATCCAACGGGGATGCCTAGTCATCCTATTCTAAGATACATTGATATCAGAGTAAGTCTATCAGCAGCATAGGCATGGGTGTGGAAGGATGAATCTAATACCAATATGTTCAGAATTTCTAGGGGAGGTAATGGTTCTTTCCCTGATGTGTCAAAAAATTAAACTTAGGCAGTTGGAAAGGATGAAGTCAAAGATGTGTTTATGTCAATGGGAAAGATTACAAAGTGCATACAATTATGTAAAATCATTACATCTAAAATTTCAGCTTCATAGTTGTTTGCAGTTATATGTTGAATTCCCCCCTGGCATGATGTGGGGATAATTAGTCTCCCAAAAGTATAATTGGACTGAGAGCAATAGCTGTAGATTGAGAATATGTATATAATTTAAATATACTTCTGAGACCATACCAGGTGCACTGTCAGTTTATGCACCAGGTGCTTGCTTATTTTATGTATAACCATTATTCCTAGGCCAGGGTTATTGGGAAGAAAATGTGCCTTAAGTGTCTCATGAATAAATATAGCCAGAGCACCCAACCCCTGCTGTTCTTTCAGAGACACTTAGACTTGGAATACCCAATCAAGATAATTGATGATCAATGCCAAGCCTCAGGATTCACTATAATGCTATACTGACTGAATAGTGCCTCTTGCAGTTCAGCTCCCTTATTGTTACATCATCTGGCATTTACATAATGTAATTTTACAAAATTATCACATTTTACACATCCATGTTTTGGTGAGGTAGGCTCTACTTGTTCCTTACAAAATGCATGCTAATCCTACCTCTACAGCGTACCTTAAAAAGACTCTTTCCATAACCCTACCACTGTTCAGACAAATCAGGGATAATGTTATGGAGGGCTTTGGTATAGAGATCACAAAATAAAATAGTGTTCCTTTTGCAACATTTTGTAGGTTATGTGTGCTTTGCAATATTAGAAATGATCAATATGTTTAGTGCTGTTGTTTTCTTTTTGGCATTTAAATAATTCCATCATTTATTTGTGAACTGACAAAGACTGCATATATTCTATCAGCAACAACAAAAAATGATTCTATTCCAAACTTAAATGGGTCTTCAGGGCCACAGATCTAGATCTTCACAAATTACATATTTATTGTACTTTCCTGCTGTTTGTTGCAAAAAAGAAAAAAATATATCTTTGTTTCCCTTCTTTCCTGACCTAGAGTAGTCCAAATACATGCTTTGCTGTATTCTGGACTTTTGGAAAGTTCCTGTGTTGCCCATTTCCTTTCTTGGATAATGGGAGGCTTCTTTGTTCACCAGTGGCAGTGGGGAGCTTGGAGCAGCCTATCTATCCCTGGAGGTGTGTTCCCAGCACAAGAATCTGGTAGTCTATTGGCCATTTTGGGCCAATTTCTAGCTCTTTCAAGTCCCCCTGTATAAAACCCGCTTTAGCACGGCTTTGCATGATTTTGCGCATAGCGCAGCATCTGGCAGCGTCGCTTAATTGGGTTTAAACCCTTCTCGGCTCCACAAAGTCTGCTCTTCACTTTTTCCCTTAGAACTGATCTAGTTCTCATAATAAACACCCTATTCCCAGTCTAAAGCCTAGCACTTGCTCACTAAAGCAATTATATAAGTCAGCACTAAAAAATTAAAAGCACTACACCCTCATAAACTCCCCGTGAGTACTTTGTTCACCATTGGCCCTTTTTTTCAATTATAAAGGAATTCCTAATACTATTCTAGCATGTCCAAAGGTCAGTTGTCAATCTCCTCTCCGGTCCAGCTAGTGAATGTGGGAATCTTGAGGCAATGTTACAACTGCCTCATGTACACAGACAACCTTCTCCTCCTCCCAACAAATTCCAACACATGTGAGAGATGCAACCATATAGCCAAACTGGAGGCTACGCTCTCTCAACTCAGTACTGGCGTAACCAGTCAGGAGGAGAAGGAAACCACACTCACTACAATTCCAGTCTCACATAGACCTACCATGACAGCAAACCAAACAAATAAACACACAAAAACATACTCAGAGGCTCTAAATAAAAATCTGCCTAAGCAGCAGAGACCTCCAAAGCAGACACCCAAGCAACCGCTACCCCAAAACAAAACACGTGCAACACATAGCTCACAAAGCCAGTGTGCCGAACAGTCACAGCCCTTAAGGCTAAACAACACACCTGATACATTTGTAATAGGTGACTCTATCATCAGGCACACTGACGTCCCGCTCACCAGGCTGAACAAGGAGAAGGTCACGGTATGCTGCCTGTTGGGCGCTAGGATACACCACATACACAAGCACTCAGGTCACTCCAAGGCAAGTACAAATATGACTCAGTCATTGTCCATGCTGGTGTGAATGACCTGAGAAGTACCTCCCTGGACTACATGAAAAGAGACATAGAGGAGCTCTCTGAGCATGTAGCCCAAACCGGTATGACCCTGACCTTGAGTAGCATCTTACCCTCACCAAGAATGATGCCACAATATGAAGACAAGATGATCAATTTCAACAATTGGCTTAAGTATTGGTGTCATTCAAAGGGGATCCAATGCCTGTCTGCCTGGGATGACATTCTCAACAAGCCACGATGCTTCGCTAGGGATGGCTTGCACCTGTCACCCCTGGGCTTTCGGATATTGGCAAAGGCTCTTGCCACCCCCATAGTGCCTTTTTTAGGCAAGGCTCAAAAGACAAACCCACCTCCATAGGTATCACAAGGGATAAGAAACTAAGAGTAATGCTACTCAACAACAGAAGTCTAAACCTCAAGATGCACGCACTCGAAACTCTCCTTAGCATGGAGAACATCGATATCTGTGCAGTAATAGACACCTGGTTCAAGGCTCCCGAGAGCACCCCAGCACTACCAGGTTATACCTCATACCATATTTTTCAGCCCCAAAACTTGGACCGAACCACAAAAGGAGGGGGAGTATCAATATTCGTCAAAGATACCCACACCTCCAGGTTGGTGGCACAGCACAAAGTATCAGAGACTATCCATGTGCAACTAACAGTGGGTAAAACTGCCTTCCAGTTTATAGACTGCTACAGACCACCCTCCCAAACCCAGGAACCCCTCTCGGCCTTCCTGAGAACACTGGAAAATATGAAGGTCTCTCCAAACACCATTATATTGGGTGACTTCAACTACCCTAACATAGACTGGGAGCATTACTCTAGCTCCAACACCCTAGCCCAAAGGTTCCTAGAATTTATAAACTCAAATGCTATGGAGCAACTTGTTGCCACTCCCACAAGAGGGGAAAACATACTGGACCTGATCGTCACCAACATGGGGACTCTATGCTCCAGACCAGAAGTGTATCCCTCACTGGTAAGATCAGACCATAAACTAATCTCACTAGATATTCACATCCTGACCCCAGCCCCTGCCCAGAAAACCACAGTGAAAAACTTCTCTAAAGCAAATTTCACACTCCTCAAAACTGAGGTGGAATCCTTCAAAGCCCCCGGGCCTGTGGAAAATACGGCCCAGACCACAGAATCCTTTATAAACGCATTCTATGAATACCTTCAGGAATGCATGGATCATGCAATCCCAAATAAAACCAAGACCCAATCCTCCAAAGGCAGGCGTCCTGTCTGGTGGACCCCAGCCATAAACAAACTATACAATAGAAGGAGGAAGCTACTACATGATAGAGCAAAATCTCAAAAAGGGAAGGCATCTCTGATCAGTATTAGCAAAAAACTACGGGCACTCATAAAATCGTCTAAGGCCAGCTTCGAGAGAAAAACTGCACAGGACACTAAGGATAATCACAAGGCTTTCTTTAGTTATGTTAGGAACCTGGGTGGGAATTCCCAGATATGCTCAGAATTAGTCCAAAATGACAAAAAATACACTGAACTCACAGACATTGCCAACATCCTAGCTGACAGGTTCAGCATAAACTTCTCTCCCCCTTCCCCACCAAAAGGGCAAATATCTATCCCAGCAGAGTGCTGCCCCCCTGACATCTCAGATGCTCAGGTAAGAACCGCCTTTTCCAAAGCAAAAAACCCAGCATCAATGGGACCAGACGGTGTCCCGGGCTGCATCTTACATGAACTCCAAGAAGAACTAAACCCAAACATAAAGCTACTGTTCAATCTCAGCCTTACTACAGGATATGTACCCAAAGAGTGGTGTACAGCAACAGTGGTCCCTCTCCACAAAGGTGGTGCCTCAACGGATCCTGGAAACTATCGCTCCATAAGCCTGACTAGCTTGGCCTGCAAAGCTATGGAAAGGATCATCATGGACCTCATAAATAAAGATATTGGGGACCTACAGACACTGGATCCTACCCAGTTTGGCTTTGTTAAGGGCAGATCCTGCCTCTTAAACCTGGTTGATTTCTTTGAAACAGTCACCAAGGCCATTGACGAGGGGAAGGTTGTCCACACAGCCTACCTGGACCTTGCAAAAGCCTTCGATACAATACCCCACTCGGGCATTATAGATAAGCTCACCAGCTTAAATATAAATCCCGATGTCACTAGATGGGTTTCAAACTGGCTCAAGGACAGAACCCACATGGTTAGAATTGCTGGAGCCATGTCAGATTCCAAACCAGTTACAAGTGGCATCCCACAAGGCTCAGTCCTGGGACCTCTCTTGTTCGGTATATATTTCTCGGAGGTACAGGCTAACACAGAAGGACTGTGGCTGACCAAGTTTGCAGATGACTGCAAACTGGGCACCATAATCGGCTCTCCAGCCAACAGAAGCATCCTACAAAAGGGCCTCATAGAAACAGACAACTGGTGCCAGAGCCATGGCCTCAAGCTAAATGCCAAATAGTGTATAGTCATGCCCTTTGGCAAAAACAAAGTGCCCACAAATTACCACATAGGTGGTAATCCATTAAGTACGGAAGAAGTAATTAGGGACCTGGGGACCCAAGTTGATAGCAATCTCTCATTTGACAACCACGTGGCCAAAGTGGTTAGAAAAACATTTTATATAGCCCACCTAATCATGAAGGGATTCACATCTAGATTAGGGGAGGTCATCGTGCCTCTTTACTCATCCCTCATCAGGCCCATAATTGAGTACAATGCCTCTTTTGGGATGTACCTTACCAGACACCTGCAGCAACTGGAAAGACCCCAAAAGTACCTCACCAAGAGGATCAAAGGGCTCAAACAGATGCCATATGCTGCCCGGTTAATGAAACTCCAGCTCTACTCAGTGGCATACCGCCTGCTCAGAGGCGATCTGTGCCTGACGTATAAAGCCATGTCCAACCCGGAATTAATGGACATGCTGCACCTCAGAAAATCCAAATCCCATCGAGCTACGCGCTTGAGAGACTTGAACCTCAGCACTGAAATAAATAGGACATGCTGGAGGGACAAATTCATAACCCAGAGGCACCCTTCACTCTGGAATAAAATCCCAGTCCAGGTTAGGCAGAGTCCCTCATTGACTCTCTTCAAGAGGAATCTTGATGAGTGGATGGGAGATAGTAGGTTTACTCCGGGTATCACTTCTGTGTCACTGTTAGACAGAGGCACAGTATACTAACCTCGAAAAAGGGCATAGCAAAATTCATTTAAAATGGGTGGCGAAAGCCAAACACACTCTGGCTAGGCTTATAAATGCCCTAGGGCAGATAGCCTAGTATGAACCTATGAACCTATGAACCTAAAATTAGTTACATTTCGGAAATAGCTCTGTGAAAACTATGGACTCAGCACACATATAGTTGTGAAAACAATCTAAAAATATTTCAATAATTATTTAATTATTTATCTATCTCAGCTGTATTTCATGAAAGACCATATTCAAATACTTATTTGATATCAATAGATGTCATCATGAAATAATAGAATAAAAACATATGAAAAACCAAGTAGGTACACTTTAATAATCAATTTTGTCCAAGTGGAAACTAATGTATACATGTAAAGCTATATAATATTTTGCCCAAGAAATGAAAAAAATATTTTTGGGTTGTTGTGACAAGTATATGTATGCTTGATTGTTGTTTATATGTATTTAAGAAACAAAAAACATTTGGTGTGTATACCGCACCGAGTAAGACATATAAGCCAAAACCTGGTTCGCTTTGACTGTATCCATAGTCTTGAAGTACTATTAAAAGTTGGAACAGAATCAATTTTTTTTGTGCCGGTATTTGTTTTATATCTATACCTAATGTGTGTGTGTGTGTGTGTGTGTGTGTGTGTGTGTGTGTGTGTGTGTGTGTGTGTGTGTGTGTGTGTGTGTGTGTGCGTGTCTGTTTACATATATATATATATATATATATATATATATATATTGCTATCTGTCTATGACTATCTATTTTTTAATCTTGCCAAATCTTTTGGGTTTCTAATACCATGGCAGAAATGGAAGCCATTCCTAAGTAAAAGTATGATTAAAGTTCATGAAATTAATATTGTTTCAATCTTTGATGTTAGCCAGGCATGCTCTTTGCAGCACCTGCAATGTGCCCAGTAATGACTCCTTCTTGCAGCACCTGCAATGTGCCCAGTGATGACTCCTTCTGCAATTTGCATGGAGTTACTTGTATCGGTAACATATCTAAGTATGACTATAAATTATTTTTTTATAAGACCCACTGCTCCTACTGCTATTGGAACTGTCTGGGTATCCTACTGCCACATTTCCCTCGTTTCTGCCTGAAAATCCTGGTATTTTATGACTTTATGTCTCTCTGTATGTAAGACACTGTAGTCACTGGGTGTAGCAATTTCAGTGATCAATGCTACTTTTGTCTTCTTTTCCTGGACTACTCTATCTGGTTTTCTTGTATCTATTTTTTGAACTGCTGGTAATGGGTGATCCCATGTGATATAACTTCATCCTTTTCCATAATGCTTTGTGGTTCATGTTTCCATTATTTTTCAGGTGCTTCAGTATCATAATGTTTGCACAATCCCCAATGCAGCAGTCTTGTCACATTATTATGCCTTTCAGTAAACAGTCCTTCTGCAATTAGTATATCACAACCAGCAACAAGATATGCAACTGTTTCCATTTCTGTTTTACAAAACCTATATTTGTCTGTTTTTCCCACATGTTCAATAGACTTTGTAAACCAACATGTACGTAGTCCACTATCTTGGGGCATCAGTATTAACCTTTCTTCTTTTGGTTTAAATTCACCTCTCCTTAACCATTCCTGCATTCGATCCTGATGAACATGAGGTTGTTCCAAGAGTTTCTATACTTGTAACTGTATTTATGCATTCTCCACATTTCTTGCCTTCTCATCTGATCCTTCACCTTATATTCTTTTTTTGTTTTTTGGCACATTCAGTTGCTGTCTCTTTTCTATCTACTTCTGGTTTGATTTCCATTCCTGCTTGACGCAAATATGCTTCTGTTAAACTAAGCAGGAAAGTCATCTTAGACTTATTCTCCTCATGTTTCTAAACTTTCACTATGTTTGTATCTTGTGAAGTCACAAATATGCATGCAGTCCTATGATTGCAGATCTATACATGTAGTCAATTTCAAGGAGCCCATTGCTCCTTCAGAATGGGGAATATATAGTCTTGGTATACACTGATTTTTATAAATAATTTGATGAGCATGAATCATCCTTCTTGTTTTCCTGTCCAACCTATCCAACACCTTTTGGGGCCAGACAGTCACTCAAAACTGTAAGCTAGGACAGGAAGAGCAAATTGGTTTATAGCCTGGACTTTGTTCCTAGATGTCAGTGCTGTTTTCAGTATTAATTTTAGTCTTCTAAAATATTCCTTCTAAGTTTTATTCACATTTGTTCAGATGTTATTGTTGATCCTTCATCAATTCCCAAATATTTAGAATCTCTCTTGTTCAAGTTCTTTTATATCACATTCCTGTCTCAGGCTGATGTTTTCTTGCTGTTGCAGCTTTTCTGCTTTAATTGTTGTTTTTGCACATTTATCAAAACCAAATGGCATTCTTGTATCATCTGAAAAAGTTTTGACACTTGCAGTTGTGCTTTCAGTTCCTCATCTGATGAACTATACAGTTTTAAATCGTCTACAAAAAGAATGTGAGAAGTCTTTACACTTTGTTGTTTTCTGGAAGCCAAATTGTAGCCATGACCTAATCTGTTAAGTACACAGCTTTAATGGGTTAAAGGCAAGACAAAGTAGCGGTGACAGAGAGTCACCCTAGAGTATTCCCCTTTGAATTCTTATTCCTAGAATAATAATTTGCCCTTTTAGCATGGCTTAACTGCAAAGTGGTTTGCCACTGTTTCATGATCATTGTAATGTAATCAATCAGTGTAGGGTGTATCTTATACATTTTTAAGCACTCTTTTATCCATGAATATGGGACACTGTCAAATGCTTTTTGTAATCTATCCTTCCCATACTTAGATTCTTCCCCCTTTTTACAGTTTTCCATTATGGATAGCTAGCTAGGTACAATATATAAATATAACATGGAAACACACATGCACGCATATACATTTTATATATATATATATATATATATATATATATATATATATATATATATATATATATATACACACATTGTGTTTGTGTGTGTGCAGCTCTTAGTTCTTGTCTCAGATCACAGCTTTGTTTATCCTGTTATCTCGCAGCCCTGTTCTTGTAATTATATCAGTTGTGGCATTGTTCGGTCTCTTTCTCCAAACATTTAGGCAGACAGGTTGAGCTATTTTTAGATCCACTAGCAGAAGATAAAGTCATAGAATAGTTTTATGAAGAAATTCCTACTTGCTTCCTACTTGCATAGTGCTATAGCTGTGATAACTCTTAATTATTATGTGCAATGCTTCCTTTTTAAACCACATCCAAAATTTACCATAGCAACATTATCATCAGCATTTCCTTTTTATGCCATTGGAACCTTTATCTGTTAAACTACAGAAGCACACAAACTACTTTTTGCTCATTTCATGGTATGCTCTGTAAGCAGAAAGTGATATTGATAAGAGAAACAAAAATTCTTTGCAAAGGCATTTCTTAAAACATTAATACATTATAAACTTTATTAATTGTCATACTACCTTTAGTGTCTCATCTATGCATCACTGTGGATCTTCCTACCTCTTCTTTGTTACTATTCTAATATCCCTGTCTTTTAATTTTAGTTTCTGATGGGCAGAAGGTCAAACAGCCTGCAAGACTTAGTGGAACATATTGTGTGTCTGTGCTTCTGTGTGTGTGTGTGTGTGTGTGTGTGTGTGTGTGTGTGTGTGTGTGTGTGTGTTTGTGTGTGCGCGCGCGTGCGTCTGTGTGTGTGTAAAATGCCCCAGTTAGGTATACCTAGTGATTAGTGTTCCTCAGGCTCAAAGAAGAGCCTGAATACTCTACCCATACCTCCACTTGTGATTCAGGGAGTTGAGTCTATAGCTCTCCACTGTCCAGATTTTCACAGAATATTTGGTTCACACTTTTGGTCTGCTCCTCTTAAAATTTGTGTTTTTCTGGCAAATCATTGAGAACTGAATTCACTGAATAATGATAGCTCTTTAAGTTTCAGTCTTCCTATCTTTCAGGAAACACATGGTAACACAAAACACTTTATTTTAGCAACTTTCTAAGATTATACAAGCAATATTTAAAATGTGCCCCTGGTTTTAGGCCTTTGCCCCCAAATACATTTTGGCTTTTTCCAGATTTCTTGTGCTGTGAAGCTGAGAGATTTAGTTGATTGTCCAGTAGACAAGTCTTCAGCGGAAGAGAAGTTTAATGCTACTTATGATAAGTTGTTTGCATTGTTAGTAGCACAGCGGGTACTATACTTGCTTTTGATGCAGAAGGCTGTGGGTACTACTCCCACAGTATACAGATGGATCGCAGACACTGTACTGTGTTGTACTTTAATGGGAGTGGATGCTGCAGTCCTATGAATGTCCTCCTTTGGAGGAGTTACTTAGTAACTATGAACCCGTTATCAGTTTGCCATCCATTCCCCATTGCAAAATTACTAGCTTATCATTTTTTGATGTAGCATAGGCAATTTATTCTTCATGGGCAACAGGCGCTTTATTTGTAGATGGAAACAATGGAATATAAAGTTGTTTGCTAGCAGCAACATCTTCATTAGTTACAGATCCCTTTAATGTGTAATTATTTAGATGACTTGCTTCTGCAGAGATTTTGCATATTTACTAATATTGGTGGATTGTAATGACAGAAGTTTGAGTGTTCTTTTATGGTTGAAATTTTCTGAATGGGTAGTTTTGGTTCATGCATTTTGTTTCATTGCTCAGTAGAAAACCGTTCCAAACAACAAATTTAAAACACATTCTAACAAGTGGTGCTGTATTATACAAGGACTATAATTTAATACAATCAGGGCAATACAATCAGGAAGGTGAATCAAATAATGTACATATGTATGCTTGCTCACAGGATGCAGGAGATCAAAACAGGGGAAGAGACCGTTCACCAATGGTGTCCCCCAGAATTCGGTGCTGAGACTTTTTCTGTTTGGCATACACATCTCAGAAGTAAAAGGAAATACCAAAAAGGGCTTTGGCTGACTAAGTTTAAGATGACTTCAAGCTAAGAGCAGTTATTGAATCCCCAAATGACTTAACCATCATGCTGGAAGGTTTGTCCCAAACAATAACTGGTGCCAGAATCATGAATTGAAACTAAACTCCAAGAAATACATTATAGTATCCTTTGGGAAGTCATC
Organism: Protopterus annectens; assembly: GCF_019279795.1. NCBI lineage: Eukaryota > Metazoa > Chordata > Ceratodontiformes > Protopteridae > Protopterus > Protopterus annectens. Next base: position 832,921,598 of record NC_056744.1, read on the forward strand.
TACTCCAGGGAACTGCCAAATTGACAATGCCTCCTGAGAACTGACCCAGTTGTTTGGTTTGGGAACTTGCATGTACAGTGACCTACCTTATGCCCAACATGTGCCCAGAGTCATAAGAAAGACTTTTTATATTGCACAGCTTATAAACAAATTGATTGTGACTAGATTTAGACATGTTATTGTCCCACTTTACAAAGCCCTCATTAGGTCAATCATTTTGTATAATGCTTACTTTGGCATGTATCTGTCCAGACCCATGCAACAGTTGGAATACCCACAGAGATATCTTACTAAAAGGATACAAGTCCTAAACAGTAGGTCTTGCATGGACCACCTCAAAGATTTATCATTATATTCAGTATCCTATAGAGTGCTTAGAGGTGATGTGTCTGGCATACAAGGCATCCTCTGACCTAATACAGATAGATATACTGAACATCAGCAAGTCAAATGGCATCAGAAATACTCAGTCCAGGTATCTAAACTGAATGTTGTGGAGAGATGGATATATATCCAGAACATACTATCCATTCAAGTAAAACAAAGCTCATCCCTGTCCATATTCAAATACAACTTGAATCTAAGGATGGGTAATAGAAAATTTACTCCAGGATTACCCCTCATGCCAGTAATGGATAGAGGCAGTTCCTAAATGCTGCATCCCTTACATAGGTCTTTTCAAATTATCTACAATGTGATCACATTTATTCTCACTAGAGCTAATATACAATTATCAGCCATGAGATAGGTAAGACCAATCAGGAAATGTTAATTCAAGCACCAAAATGGAAATAAGCTAAGCTTAAAACGTCCAAGTGAACCTATGTCGTGGTAGTAAATAGTTTTAAAAAATTGCCCTTTTTAGATCACTAAGTGCCCCTGTCACCCTCTACCCCCACCCCCCCCCAAGTCTTTAACAACATCCAGCACCTCTGGTTGCTTTTACACATTTATCAAGACCAAATGACATTCTTATATCATCTGAAAAAGTTTTTACAATTTGCAGTTGTGCTTTCAGTTCCTCATCTGACGAGCTATACAGTTTTAAATCATCGACAAAGAGAAGATGAGAAGTCTTTACACTTTGTTGTTTTCTAGGAGCCAAATTATAGCCATGGCCTAAGCTGTTAAGTAGACAGCTTAATGGGTTAAGGGCAAGGCACAATAGCAGTGGTGACAGAGAGTCATCCTAGAATATCCCCCTTTCAATTTTTGTCCCTGAGATAATAATTTGTCCTTTATCATCTCTTAATTGGAAAGTAGTTTGCCACTGTTTCATGGTCACTGTAATATAGTTGATCAGTGTAGGGTGTATCCTATACATTTTTACGCACTCTTTTATACATGAATGTGAGATACTATCAAATGCTTTTTTGTAGTCAGTCCATGCCATGCTTAGATTCTTTCCCTTTTTACAGATCTCCGCTATAAATTTATTTAACAACAAATGATCCTTTGTCCCATATGACTTTCTTTTATTGTCCTTTTGTTCTACTGCCATAATTGAGTTTTCTTTTAAATGACTGTAAACTCTGTCAGCATCAATTCCTGTATATAGTTTATACATCGTCGGAAGGCAAGTTATTTATTTATTTTTATTTATTTATTTATTTGCAGTTGGTTTACCAGGATAGTCCATTGGGCCAAAAGAACCAATTTTCAATGGAGTCCTGTGGAGAAAAGCTCCAAAAACAATTAGCAAGGTTACAATAAGGTATTTAGTTTCAATTATACAATTCCTATGGACTTGAAAATATAGTAGACTAGTGTACAAACATATACAAATATTACAATCTTGTATCGCTGAAAACAATTTACAATATAGAAACTGAGAGGCTTTTACAACTTAGGTGGGTTACACTGGAGATATCTTTCATACATTCAGGATGAGTAGCTTAATGCAATCAAGAGAAAGGCATATGAGCTGACATAGAACCTTTCAATATAGAAACAGAGAACCTTTTCCATCAGAGGGTATATTTACACTAAGGTACCTTTAAGTATTCAGAAAAAGCTAATACAAGCAAGAGCAATATCTATGAGTTTAGGAGAGTAAGTAGAAATTCTCATTATGAATAGGGGAGGAGAAGTGAAAATTCTCAGTATGAGATTATGTTGGGTGGGAGCAGGAGCATTCCCACTGGGAAATTAAGTGTGAGTGAAGGGATTTTTTGAATGAGAAGTGATTTGTGATGGTACGAATGGATGGGGGTAAGGAGTTCCAGAGATGAGCAAGACTGTAGGATAAGAGATTTTTTCCAGGGGGATGAATTGGTTTATACAATTTAATTAAGTTTTGGTTGTTAGATCTTAGAATTCTATCAGGGAGGTGCATTTTGAAGGTAGAGGAAAGGGATGGGCAGAGGGAGGGATTGAAGATGAGTTTGTGTGCAAGAGTCAGTTGGACGTAGGTGAGGTGATTGGGTAGTTCTAACCATTTTAGTTTGTGGAGAGCTGAACAGTGGTGTGAGGAGGACTTATGGGAGGTAGCAAACTTGACAATTTTGTTATAGCAAGAGGAGAGTTGTGTTTTGAGAGAAGATTGTAGGTTAGTTAGAAGTGGGGCTCCATAGAGGAGGGATGGGATGAGAAATGTGGTAGATAGGGTGAGTTTGGTGGGGGGTGTAAGATAACGATTCTGTCTGTAGAGCATGCTGAGTTTTTGGTGGGTTTTTTTATATTTAGTTGAAGATGGGAATTTAATTTAAGCTGACTATCAATTTGGACCCCAAGTAATTTGGCCTCAGATACCAATTCTAAGGGTGTATTGTTGTGACTAGTAATAGTGAAATTACTTGGATTGAAAAAGGTAGCTTTAGAGGGGGTGAATACCATTACTTTGGTTTTGGAGGCATTGAGTACAAGGTGATTTGTTTTCATCCATTGTTCAGTGGTTGAGAATGCATCTTGAGTAAGCTTTAGCAGTGTGGGGATGGAGGTAGCAGAGCAGATTATAGTTGAATCATCTGCGTATTGGATAATTTTAGTTGAAGGGATAGAGTTAAGTTATGGAAATCGTTTATGAATATATTAAAAAGCAGGGTACCCAGTATAGATCCTTGGGGAACACCGGTTGGGGTGTTGATGAAAGGGGAGGTGGCTTTTTTCCATCTCACTGCCTGATATCTATTGGATAAGTAGTTAGTGAACCAGTTCAGAGAAGAGGGTGACAAGTTAAGTTTGGAGAGTTTCGTTAGTAATAAATTGTTGGAGATAGTATCAAAGGCTTTAGAGAGGTCTAGTAGGAGGGTAGAGACAATGTGTCCTGTGTCCCGGGCTTTGTTCACAGCTTCCAGGAAGGAGAGTAGGGTGGTCATAGTACTGTGTCTTGGTCTGAAACCATGTTGTGTTGGAGTTAGTAGGTTATTGTCTAAGAGGTATGGTAGGAGTTGTAGGTGAATACACTTTTCTAAAAGTTTAGGGATAGGAGATAGAATACGATGGGACGGAAATTAGTAATATTGTTATTGATGCCTCCTTTGTGCAATGGAACAACAAAAGCCTTTTTCCAGATTTGGGGTACCGAGCTTTCTTAAATGGAATGGTTGATTAAAATGCTGATGGTTTAGGCAATGGCTTCAGCAGCTATATTGAGAAAGTAAGAAGGAATGTTATCAGGGGCATTAGAGCATGGTTTTAGTTTCTGCAGTAGTTTTTTTATGGTGGATGTGGGTATAGGTTTTAGTGAGAATGGTGGGGGGAGAGGGGAGAATTTGAGAATGTTGATGATGGAGTGGAGATAGGGGGATGAGCAATGGTGAGGGGTGAAAAGTTGGTAGGGGAGGACTGGGGTGTAGTGGGGGGTATGGTGGGGTTTGAAGATGAAAAGGATGAGGTTAGTTTGGAGATAGAATCAATGAAGAAGGTGTTGAATTGAGTGACCAAGTCTATGTCAGGAGTGTTAGGGTCTGGGCTCAGGTTATCTGGTTTGTTGGGATTGAGGAGGGTAGACATGCATTTCCAAAATTTTTGAGGGTTTGTTTTGTTGTTGTTTTGGATTATGGAGAAGTAATTTTGTCTATCAGAGATGATAAGTTTTTTTACTTTGTTTCTGAGTGTTTTGTATTCGTTATGGGCTAGGGGAGTCCTATGTTTCTGATATGATGACTATGCCTTATCTCTAAGGTGCATAGTTACTAGTGTGTTTTTTGTTAGTTAAGGGGCAGTTTTGTTTTTTATTTGTTTTGTTTTTATGGGGGCTTGTTGCTCTAAGAGGTTTAGAAAAGTTGAGTTAAAGTGGGCGAGAGCCTGTTCCAGGGGTAGAGTTTTTAGGGTGTACCAGCTGATTGCTTTTAGAGAGTTGGAAAAGGTAGTGGGGTTAAAGTTTTTTTGGCAGCAAGTAGTAATAGAATTGTGAGTAAGATGTAGGGGTGAAGTTAGTCGGTGTGTGAATGTGGGCAAGTGGTCACTAAGGGAATCAAGCAGGGTGCCACTATGTGAGAAGTAATGAGGGTGGGAGACTAATATCCAGTCTAGGATACTATCACTGGTGAGGTTTTTTGAGGGCCAAGTTATGGAGTTGATCAGTTGAGAAAAGTTGTAAAGATTAATGTTAAGTGGATTTGTGGGAGACTGTATTGCAGACCAATTAATATTCATGTCACCCATAAGTATAGTTTCACTGTTAATGTTATTGGAAAGCCAGGAGAGGATATCTTCTAGTGTAGAAATATTGTTGCCTGGGGGGATGTAGAGGGAGGCTATGCATATGTGTTTGTGTTTATTTACTTGAATCAGAGCCAGGATTAGTTCTGCATTATTGAATTGGGGAGTTGGTTTGTTGTAAGAGGTAACTGTTAAGGAGGATAGGTATAGAAGGGCTACTCCACCTCCTTTTTTGTTTCTTCTATCTTTTCTGATTATAGAGTAGTTGGGTGGAATTATTTCTGAATCTTTTATATGAGGTTTTAACCAAGTTTCAGAGATGGACAAAATGTCTGGTTTGTTATATGTATGCCAGGCATGCAGATTAGGGATTTTGTTAACTATACTTTGGGCATTTAAGGAGGTGAGTAGTATGGATTTATCCATCGGTGGGGATGAGGATGGGCCTGGGTTGGGGTGTATGTCTCCTAATAATAGAATAGAAGTCAGATATAGCATTAGGTTGGGGAGGTACTTTGTTTGTTTAGAGACGGGGTTGAGTTTAGCTAGATTTAAGGTAGTTGTAGGATTCGGATAGTTGTGAGGAGTAATAAGTTTATAAGAGAAGAAAAGATGGTGTTTTATGGGGTATAAGCATGGAGAGATTGGGAAGTGTGAATGTAAGACAGGTAGGTTAAGGTGGTTAGTAGTATGAAAGGATGGAGTGTGGTTATAGTTAGTTGGCAGGGTCAGGTAGTAGATATAGGATATGTTGAGGAACAGTACTAGATGAGTACAGAAGGATATGGCTTTTGAGAGCATAGTGGGATAGGATATTGAGGGAAGGTATGCTGTGGGTGGCTAGTTTACTAGGTATGTGAGCTATAAATTGGTCTATAATTTTTAGGGTAGCTTGCAGGTTCACTGTTAAGTAGGAGCATTGTTTTTTCTGTTATTAACCAGATTGATGTCTGTTCGGGGTGTGCATATGACTAGTTCTTACTTATGGCTAAATTTTCATGCAAAGATGTTAATACTTTCAGCCAAAAATTAGGTACTGCATCCGGGCCTGGGGTTTTCCAATTAGAGGCTTTTCTTAACTTTGTTTCAATCTGTCTTGCTGTTACTTCAGTTTTAGCAGTGAGAGGTTCTTGAGACAGGTAGAGGCTAAGCTTAGTGATATGTGATGTCATCATCTCTGCTGAAGAAGGATGTGTGTGCTATGGCAGAGAGCTGAAACTAGGTTGGGGCTGATGTCATCATCAGTGCTGAAGAAGGATTTGTGCCCTATGACATGGAGCTGTTGCTAGGTCAGTGGGTGATGTCATCATCAGTGCTGAAGAAGGATTTGTGCCCTATGACATGGAGCTGTTGCTCGGTCAGTGGGTGATGCCATCACTGTTGCTGAAGAAGGACGTGTAAAGCATAACACAGAGCTGTAGCTAGGTCAGTGGGTGATGTCATCATCAGTGATGAAGAAGGATTTGTGCCCTATGACATGGAGCTGTTGCTATGTCAGTGGGTGATGTCATCATCAGTGATGAAGAAGGATTTGTGTGTTATGACATAGAGCTGTAACTAGGTCATAGTTGAGGACAAAAAAACTGCTGTAGCAGAAATCCAAGACTAGATACTGTGAAATTCCCAAATTTTTAAATTCAATGTTTACCAAAAAAAATTTGAGAAACATGATGTTACACATTAAAAGTGTTTTTGCATGAGGCAAGGTCCTCTATCCCCTCATGATGTGGGAGTTGCTTCCTCCCCATACCCTGTTACCTAAATATAATAACTTCAAGATAGTTGTACCTTGGTGAATGAAGACCTGCCCAAAATGTAACAATTTCATATTATGCTTCCCCATAATCACATTTAAATGTTCACAAGGATTGCACTTATCCACCTTTACAATTCACTGGGAAGCCATCTATATAAAGACATTATTTTTGGTACTCTGATTTCCTTCCTGAAATATGCTGGTCAATCGGCCAAACTTTCAAAAATAAGACAACATCAACATCTTCAGCATTCACAGTACTTGGTACACAGATTTAACTCAGTCCTGATGATTGGTTTACTGACTGGAATGTCTTAGAAACTTACAGTTAACTCCAATACCATTTTATCTAAGTTATTCATAGTTCAACAGTTTCTTCACAGAGAGATCTCCTTCTGCAGTCACTTCTTAACTCAGTTTTATTAGAGACTTTTTTACAGTTTAAACTCACTCATATTAAACTTTTCTTCCATTCCAGGCCATTTTGCCTTATCTTCTGTCTGCCTCTTCTCAACACTCAGCTTAGGTTATTGCAGACTCAAATTCAGATAACATAATTTATTCATTTATTTATTTGACATGTTTTTATTGGGATAGTCTGTCTAGGTCAGAAGAATCTGTTTTCAGCAGAGGCCTGGGGAGGCCACTGAGTAACTGGAGAATATGTATATTTGTCAGAAACACCACTGACTCATGTTAAATTGCAATGACCATGAACTGGAGTTCCTGGAGAGCTAAATCACTATTAACAAATCCAACTGTTATTTCACTGCTATTTTTTAAGTTGATGGGGTATTGTATCTGATGTTAACACTGCATAGATAGTTTTCCTGTAGACCTATTTTTCAAGCACACTTTTTTGCATTTATTTGTAGTTTATTTATATTATAGCTAGTTTAAACAGTGCTTAGGCTCTCTAACATTGCCCTAGTGGTTCAGTGGGCATCTTCCCATCTCATCTAGAGGGTATGCTTTATAAATAAACCTCCCCATGGTCAGAAAAAAAGAGTATGGATTTCCTTGTTCAAAAAAAAAAAGACTTTGAAACAAGAACTGTATAATGAGCAGCAAAAATGGGGAGCAACCTCTTTAATTGGCAGTTCATGGCAGGAATAATGTGAAAAGCAATGGTAACCTTTATCAAAGAATTAAAGGAAGTGTGTGCACATAGCGATGATGTTAAAAGACACTTCACCCTTAGGAAGATTAAAAAAAACAGTCTGTCTCAAAATCTGACAAATCTATAACTTCTGTCATTAGATTCAGAGTACAGCCTCATAAAGAAGATACAAATAGGAGGAGAGGAAGTAAAAGAGAAAAAGAAATGTCAATATGTTTCTGGTTAAGAAACAAGAAATAAAATCAGGACAGGGACAAATCAGAGGCATTTAACAGTATGTGCAGAGTGCATGGGACCAAACCTTGACTGAAGAAAATCAGATTCAAACTGTAAATCTGAAAGTGAAAAAACTGCGGAAAGGAGGAGAGGCTTAAAAGGGTAACATAATGGTTTCAACAGAGGAGAAAGTAAATGTGTGAGGGACAATAGGGAGGGGATAATCAAAAAGTAAGCTTGCACATGACTTTTCTGCATTGTAACAACTGTAAATAGTGAAATCTAGAAAAAATCTCACAGAAGATACATCAGTAAATCAGAGTTGGATTAATTGCAAAATGCTTGTTCAAGAAAAAGGAAAAGGTAAAATGGTAGACTTGCTGATTGTAAAAGAAATATTACGTATGTTGACAGGATACACAACAGAAATGAACGTGTAACAGGAAAATAAAGAAATGCTGTGAATTCTATGTTTTTAAAGAATAACCTTGAATAAAAAGGTTAAGACAAGTTCTACACAGGATGAAAGGAATCATTTGAAGGAAAATTTTGAAAATTATTCTGTTTTTTATTTACAGTTACAAAAAAGCAAAAGATTATTTAGCAAGTACACCTTGGGAGGCTATATATATATATATATATATATATATATATATATATATATATATATATATACACTGTAGATATAGATATAGCTTATATGTGTTTGTGTGTGTGTGTGTGTGTGTGTGTGTATGTGTGTGTGTGTGTGTGTATATATACATACACATACACAGGTTTGTGTCAGATTATCGACTTTTCAGAAACTTGAACTTGATATAGTCAAGACCATATGTTTGACTTTACCAAAACTCAAATTAAACATGAAACAGTGAAACAAAACAACCAAAATCTATATTAATCATATGTGTATAACTATATATATATATATAATAAAAAATGAGCAGAAGAAAATGAGACTTACTAAAGAACACTTCTGTAACTAAGGTGAAATAATGAAACAGACTATTAAATAGTGTTTAGCGCTTTCATCCTTTTATTCGTAATAGAAATTTTAATTGTCCTATTATGAATAAAAGGATGAAACTGCTAAACACTATTTAATTGTCCATTTTATTCTTTCACTTTAGTTATGGAAGTTTTCTTTAATATATATATATATATATATATATATATATATATATATATATGTGTGTGTGTGTGTGTGTGTGTGTGTGTGTGTGTGTGTGTGTGTGTGTGTGTGTGTGTGTGTGATTACTATCACAACATTGATGATTGTAAAGTTAAGTCCCAAAATTCCAAATACATAGTGCTGAACACACAAGGAAAGACTGGAATACTGACATACAAATCTGTCCCCATGCAAGACCCATGCCATCACTCATTTCTGGATCCACAGTGCTAGGGAGTTTTGGCATTACATAGTTGCATTGCTTACAGTGCTTTGCTGCTATGTATTTGGATACAATGTGCTTGTTATTGGATTTTAGTTTTCATTCATTGATGTTCTGGTAGTAAACATATATATATATATATATATATATATATATGTATATATATATATATATATATGGGTGCATATCTTGCCATTGAAGTTGTCTTTCATCAAAGAGTGAGAAAGCCGGCACAGTTGATAGAAAATCAGTTTGTTAAACCATGCCAGCTTTCTCATGCTGAGATTACAGTACAGTGGGAATTGAGGAATTTGCCCTTTCCCCACTGTAGTACAATCTTGGAGATGATATATATATATATATTTATATATATATATATATATTTATATATATATACTGTATATGTGTATATATATATATATATATATATATATATATATATATATGGATCTAGAACCTTGAACGAAAGTTCAACAGTCTAAATCCACTATCACCGAACACACTTTAACAAAAGTGCCTTTCACCAAAAAAAATCTTTCGCCAAAGTGTGTCCAAAAAAAAATAAATAAATAAACAGTAAATTAATGTTTATGCAGGGAGGCAAACCCCCTGCACCCCACACCCCCTACTTTAATATTCTCACTCCGAGATCGCACTACAGTGAGGAGAAGGGAAGTTTTCATTATCCGCACCGTAGTCCGGTCTCCACAACAGTCATTCCCCCACAACTCCCTCCGTGAAAGTGCTTCTTCGGTGAAAAGCACTTTCGCGTAAGTATGCCCGGCCATTTTTGATTTGGTAAAAATTCCTTCGGGGATCAGGATGGATCCCATATATATATATATATATATATATATATATATATATATATATATATATATATATATATATATATATATATATATATGTATATATGTAGCATGGGGTGTGAAGGGTAGAAGGGGGCTTAATCCCTTGCAAAACCATGGTTTAGTGTTGTTTTTCAAACTTTTGTGGATTGATACTTTTCTCTTTTCACTATTTGCAGTCGATGAGGTACGTTTTGATGTATCCTAATGTCAGCAAATAGACTCATATATACTCACACACACATATATATATATATATATATATATATATATATATATATATATATATATATAGATATGGGTTTATGTCATATTATCAAGTTCTTGGAAACTCAGACTTCATATGGTCAACACCATATGTTCAATTTTTTGAAACTTGAAATATAAAACTTGAAGCATTTGTATGGAGATTGCAGTACAATAGAGATCTGTGAATTTACCCTTTACCCCACTGTAGTGAGGTCTTAGAGTTGAGAGTGGCCGCAGTGGTGCAGTGGTTAGCATTGCCACCTCACAGCAAGAGGTTCTCTGGTTTGATTCTCAGCTGGGGTGCCTTCTGTGCGGAGTCTGCATGTCCTCCCTGTGGTCGCGTGGGTTTCCTCCAGGTGCTCCGGTTTCCTCCCACATCCCAAAGATATGCAGTAGGTGGATTGGACACTCTAAATTGGCCCTAGGTGTGAGTGTGTGCATGTGTGTGCCTTCTGTGGAAGGTTGTGCGCCAGGCTGGCAACTCTACACCGTAAAACTCCACTGCTAATCATGAGTGTACAGATGATCTGCTGTGGCGACCCCTAACCGTGAAAAGCTGAAAGAAGAAGAAGAAGAAGTGAGGTCTTGGAGTTGGTATGTATAATTTGCACTGGGTGTTGGGGAGCAGTGTCCCACTTGCGGGCTGCATGGGGACTTGCCCCACTGCAAAAATATACATTTTGGTTGTTTTGTTTCATTCGAGATTTTGTAAAGTCAAACATATGGTCTCGACCATATGAAGTTTGAGTTTCTGAAAACTCAGCAATCTCACATAAACCCACACACACACACACACACACACACACACACACACACACACACACACACACACACACATATATATATATGGGTTCCCTACACAAGGTCGAAATGCCACAAAGTCAAAACCCATATGCCCGAGACCATATGTTTGACTTTTGGAATCCCGACCATGTGTAACGGGCATCTCCATGCAGTGCGGAATGGAAATATTTCCATTTCCACACTGTAGTGCGATCTCGGAGTTGGTATAATGAAGTTATGGGGGTGTGGTGGGCGTAGCGAATTAGAAAGTGTGTTAATGTTGTATATTTTATTTTTACATGTTAGAAATTGCAGAAGTTGAAGATATGATCTCGGCCATATAGTTTTCGGCTTTCTGCAATTTTGATCATGTATAGTAGACCCATATATATATATATATATATATATATATATATATATATATATATATATATATATATATATATATACATATTTATTTATATATAAAAGAAAAGTTCAGCAAATGTGTACATCAGTGCTCAACTAATAAAATGCAGACCACAGTTTCACTTTCAATGCAACCTCATTTTTTCATTTGTGCAAATCTAATTGAGCTAGAATGGTGCTAGTTTTTTCTTTTTTATCAGCTTTGTAACATTGTATATTTATTTCTGCGTGCTGCCAGTTATCGCAATGAATCGTACGAATTTTATATATATATATATATATATATATATATATATATATATATATATATATATAGATAGATAGTATGTGGACAGAATTAAAAGTTGCATTTTTTAATTTAAGATCAAGAACAAATGTTCCCAAGCTGGTATGAAGCATTTTAGTGCTACTGGCATTATGTCTCAAAATGCAAAAGATTTAATTGGGGAAGGAATTAAATTGCCAAGGAAGTGGTTAGTAGGGAAAACAGGGAAGTAAAAAGACAAACTTAAGAAACTTGACCAGAAACCTGAGGTATGTGCCAAAACGACTTATTGGTAGAATTTGGTAAATAACTTAAAGGACATTAGAAAAGATTGTCTTTAAAAATATATATCTAAAGGTAGAGACAAATTAGATTGCTACTGATTATTTTCAGAAAACAACTATATATACAGAGAGAGAGAGAGAACCTATCAACTTCAGAGATGTGTTTATGCATATGTGGAACAATTTTATTGGTTAATATGCATGGGGAAAAACATCAGAAATCAGCCTTTACAAAAAATATTCAAGATTAAAGAGAAAGATATATTTGTACTTATAAACTCAATCAAGCAATGGTTGCAGCAAATGATGGAAAAATAAAAAGAGTCCTAAAATCTCTCAGAGAAGTGTTTGCAACTCCCAGATGAGTTGTTGTATTAGGTATATGTTCTACAGATACCACATTGGAGATAAGTACATTGAAAAGTTAAACATTTTAAGGACTTAGGAGCCTGGATCAATTATAGTTTAGTTTTAGATAACATAAATGCAACATCTTGAAGGAGTATAATAAAATGATAGGTTGTTTAAAGAAATGTATGAAATCAAGAAAGGTGAAATTAATGAAAACTATCTATACCAGTTTACTAAGGTCAGAATAAAATACTGAAACATTTTACAGTTTTCTCCGTGTTGTTTTTTGGTCATGTAGTCATATCCAAGTCTTCATAGCTCAAGGACTTTAGCGCACTCGATTTGCCTGTGAAGAACTGCTATTTTAAGTTGTGTGAAAATACTAATCATTAATTCGGTACTGCTACACGACCACCATAGTGTTTGCTGCCCTCTTCTTCTTTTGACTTTGACCTTTCACAACATTATTGTCTTCTGTAGTCTTCTGTACTGGGAAAACAATGACTTCTGACTATATGAACCATTTCTGGCAATGTGATGTCTCTGATCTTTAGAATCTTATCCACATTTGTCGTTGCGTTCCTTCAAAAAAAACAAGCATTTTTTAAATTCATAGCTACAGTCACCACCTGCAGAGATCTTTGAGCACAACAAAACAAAATATGTCTCTGTTTTCAATTTTTCTTCAGCTTTTTGGGAAGAATTGATAGGTATAGGTGACATAGGTTTACCTTTTTGATGTTGAGCGACAAACCAGCTTTGCACTTTTTAATTTCACCTTCATCAACAGGCTCTTCAACTCTTTCTTAGTTTCAGTCATTAGAGTGCTATTGTCTACATATTTCTGATTATTAGTTTCTCACAGTAATTTGGATTCCAGCATCTGATTAATCTGACCCAGTAATTCACATGATATATTTGTTATTTAAACTGGATAAATAGGGTAACAATATACAGTCTTAATTTATTTCCCAGTTTTAAACTAATTGCTCCATATTCAGTTCTAACTGTTGCTTTTTGTTCTGCTCACAGATTCCTCAGTAGGCAAGTAAAATGATCTGGTATCTGCAAAGGTTGTCAGAGTCCACAAAGTCAAATGTCCTAGAGTAATCAATATTGTAGAAATAAACATTTTTCTAGTACTCCCTTGCTTTCGGCATTAGCCATTGGATGTTGTCAGTTTGATCGCTGGTGCATCTGACCCTTTTAAAACCAGCTTGCACATCTGGCAGTTTTCAGTCCATTTATTGGTAAAGATAGCCTGCATGATTTGAGCATTACCTTCTAATGTGAAACAACTGCAACTGTTCAATAATTTAAACCATTCTTTGGTGCTTTCCCTTTTGGGATTGAATAAGAATTGCCCTTTACTAATCTGTTGGCCATGGTAATGTTTTCCAAACTTGCTGGCAAATTCCAGATATCATTGTAACACCAGTATTTTGCAGGATTTTACACAATTCATACAAAATGTCATCACTTCCTACAGTCTTGTTGTTATCAATACTTTCTAGGGTCCCTTTAACTTCACTCTTCAGTATATCTAGCTTTAGATTACAAAACATACCATTTGTATCTATCATGATGTTAGGGTCCTCATTATACAGTTCTTCTTTACTTCCTATCTTCTGTTAGGTCCTTCCCATCTTCTTCCTTTATCATGCTCATTTTACATGGAAGTTCCCTTTAATATCAATAATCATCTTCTACAGATCTCTTATAGGTTCTTAGGTTCATAAATTCATAGGTTGGTACTAGGCTATTGGCCCTAGGGCCTATACAAGCCTAGCCATAACAATTCTCTGGTTATTTCTTCCCACACTATTTACTTCCCTGGACCCCTGTCTAGCAGGGTGACTAATTTCTACATTATTGTCCTTCCCTTTCTGCTTTCTTCTTCTTCTGTTTCTTTCACTGCCGATTTAAATATGCCTCCCCACAAAAACTCTAAAAATTAAAGTTGCGAAGCATAAAAAGAACATTTACAAAGGCATTATGTGAGCTGTGCAACTTAACTTATGAAGTAAGACTTTTCAAGTTAGGATTGTTATTTGTGAATTATAGTCAGAGTGAGACACACAAATGCACCATCCTCCAGGCTGAGATGGTTAGTTGCCTGTCAGGTACCAGGATTTTCCATGTCATGAGGGTACTCAAGTACCTACACCCTAGATAGACATGTGACTTGGCCATTGTGCACATGAGCAAATTGAGACATATCTCCTTGGATCATATGAAGAGGGACATGATGGAACTCTTAGAATATGCATCTGAAATTGGGATGAAATTAGTCTTAGCGGTATCCTGCCATAAATAAAAATGGTGCCACAATACAAACGTAAGATAATTCACTTCAACTGTTGGCTTTATTGGTGCCATTCTATGGGGGTACAATGCCTCTTGGCAAAATGATTGACAATCCTAACTGCTTTGCTAGGATGGACTGCACCTATCTCCTTATGGCTTCCATATATCGGTCAAAACCTTTAGTTCTTCCACAGTGCCCTTTTTAGGCAAACTGAGTCTCCTCCGTTTACATATATAGTCACACAAAATCAAGACTATATAAAGGTAGCACTGATAAATGCTAGAAGCCTAAATAGCAAGTTGCACTCTTTGCAGGCATCCCTGACCCTTGAAAATATAGATATCTGTGTGGTTACTGAAATGTGGTTTCAGTGTAGTCACAACATCCCTGCAGTGCTGGCTTTTAATGCCTACCATTGTTTCACACCCAGCACAGACAGTGAAGGTATTGTTGGGAGTGTGTGTGTGTGTGTGTGTGTGTGTGTGTGTGTGTGTGCGTATCCATATTCCTAAGAAGACATATCACCTGTTGATTCTTAAGGCAGGATGACAACCTTGAACACGTCATCAGCAGACCATGAGGCATAAGTAAACAAAATGATGGCCCTGGATATTAAAATAAAACCCTTGGGAGATTTCAACTATTCTTCCATTAACTTGGGAACATACACTACTACAAATAAGTATGCACAATGATTCCATGACTTCATTGCCACAACTAGGGGCAAAAAATATTAGATCTAATCATCAATAGAACCCCCTCTTTGATCGACATCTAAAGTTACACCACTACTAGTCAAATCAGGCCACTGTTAAGTAATATTTACTATGGAGGTAAAACCTGATTTATCAACAAACCCTTCGGTCTTTAGAGGCTACTCTAAGGCAAACCTACTCCAGCTAACTGAGGACCAGATGAAATTTAATCACCCACCTCTCCTCAGTGACCCAATTTTGCACACACTGACACATTTGTAGACAGTTTCTATGTTCACCTCAAAGAATTATTGAGGTATCAGTCTCCATCAGGCACAAATACAATCTCATGTTTAGTAATATCCCCATGGTGGAACCCCAGTTTAAACAAACTATATATCAAGAGGAAGAAACTCATTGCCCAAAAGAGCAGACTTACTACCCAACTTCTATAGGTAACCTCAAGATGGTCAACAAAGAACTTAGAAACAAAATCAAATACTTCAAAAGCAAGTGTGAACTGAAAATCATCACCTATGCTAATGACAACCACAAAGCTTCTGTTAGTTTTGTCAGTTAACTTAGAAGCAATGCCCAGACATACACTGAGCTAATACATAACAACACATACTCATCCCCTGAAGGCATAGCCAATGTACTAGTGGACAAATTCAGCAGAAACTTTACCACCCCTACCTCCCCCTACCTATCCTCCATATATTAGCATTAAAGCAAGTCCTCAGGGCTCTCTTCAAGGCCAAAAACACTAGCTCCATGGGTCCTGATTATGTGCCAGCCTGCTTTTTTGTCAGCACCAAACACTGTCGCATAGACTTGCTACTAAACCTATTCAGTCTCCTTCAGACTCTTGTGAGGTGGTCCTCTGCCTGGTTTTATGAGCCTTGAAGGATCTAGTCCTTTATGACCTCATGAACATCTGCAAAACAAACACCATCCTAAATATCTGCTATATATAAATAGGACCTGCTGGTGAGATAATATTTCTTTCAGAAAATCCTTCTTTTTTTGGAATAGACTCCCCTTAGATGTATAGCATAGCAGCTCCCTGACCATTTTGAATTGTAACTTTGACAAATGGATAGCATTCATTCAGGCTAATACCCATATAGACTTAAAAAGTAAAAAGTCATGAGCATTCAGAAGCCATATAGCTGAAACACTGGCATGTTCTTAAGGAGTTGATGGCATAAATTCAGGCCAATACCTGTGAAGACTTAAAAAGTAAAAGTCATGAGCATTCAAAAGCCACGTAGCTGAAACACTGGTAATCTTTAAGGGGTCATTTGCATCTCTCCCATGGGCCTCCACTACAAGTGGTTTATGGTATTACACAGTGAAGACTTAATCCTGGCTGAGTCTTTCTTGCACTTTTTTCTTAATGGTTGATCTGTATAACTTTTTTACCCTTTGATTGTCTGTATGTGTGTGTGTGTGTGTGTGTGTGTGTGTGTGTGTGTGTGTGTGTGTGTGTGTGTGTGTGTGTGTGTGTGTGAGTGTGTGTGTGTAAGTGTATGTATACCTTACATAATCTAAGGTCAAACACACAAAAAGTAAACATCAAAACAACAGACAAAAAAAAGCACAAATTAAACCTAGAATGAACACACCTAACATCAGAACACAAAACACTGAAAATAATAAAAAATAATAAATAATAATGAAAAATATAAAAATAAATTAAAAGAAATAACAACAAATCATTCTGCAGCAGGGAAAGTGATTGAACAATGTACCTAAGGTGAATTCCTGGCTAGATTCTATTTCTGATACAGACACGGGGCACAGGGTTAGACTGTGAATCTTCAGAGAGTTTGGTACACCAAATGGAGCCTTTAGATAAAACAAAAACTTTTGAAATTCAAGTCAGTTCAGACTGGGCAGGCTGTCTGTGAATCTGCTAACTCAGCACCACCACTAGACAGCTGCATATCTGATTTATTTGGATTCAGTAATGTCTGTGGTATTGTTATTAAAAAAAATTACATTTTTTAACCCTTTGATCATGACATTCACTTTAATTCATATGTACCTTCACAGAAATCAATATCTTTGCTAGACTTCCTGGGTAGTCTAAAGAAAATTGTACCTTTGTACTTGCTTTTGGTTTATGGCACATTTTCATTTCTTGTATATAGTACCGTAATTAATTAATGATATTTTCTGAAGTTGCAGTTCAGATCATTGTTGTTCAGGGCTTCAAGAATATAGGGCCTTGATTTGTGCAGAACTGAAAAGTAAGTGAAAATAAATTATAGTACTTTCTAATGTTATGATTAGTCATGCAGGAGTTGAAGTGTTTTTTCTGTTATTTTTACATAAAATTATATTTATCCACATACCTTGCTTTTCTGATCAACAAAAAGACACCAGTGCATGAACTGGTAGGGAAGCCAAAAAGTACTTCAGATTTAGTAATCCATTTGGCTCAGTATGACTGAGCAGTTGCTGAATGAAATGAGATTTTACTTTAGATGAAATATCATAAAATGTGGTGGAAAATTATATCAACATGTAGAAAATCATTATTAGTTGTTTGGAAAGATAGAAAACATAAAATAAGAAGGACGATACTCCTAAAGCTATTAAGCTGTCAGTATGAAACATTATTTGCTTGCTCCAGAATTGTGTGAAGACTGCTTGTTGAAACATTACTTGAACAAACTACCAATTAAGAAAAAGAAAACTGTGGTAGAGATCCAGGACTGACCAGGGACTTGGGAAATGGATGGAAGGTACTGAAGTGGGAAATTAATGCCTTTTTTGCTGCTTCTCTGGAATGATGTGGGTGTGTTTCACAGCTGAGGCACCACCTAGTAGAGACCGGAAGGTGAGGTTCTCACAGCTGTGCATTCTGCTATACTGGTCACTATAATTAGGAGCTGAACAGCAGGTATGTAGTGGTCATACATACAATGGGGCACTGTGTGACATGCATGGTATCACTGCATGGTATCACTCCATGCACACCCCTCCTGGTGAATAGGAATGATTCTTTCTATTCCTTTGTCAGCTCTTCTGTCTAGTAAAACCCAGTTTCTTGTCTGCCATGTGATATTCCTCCCTTCTTATACTCTTGGCTTCCTGTAGTATTACACCATATGGAAATCTTTCCTGCCGAGGATGACCTACCTCCTTCCTTTACTATTACACTGTATGGAATTCCTCCCTGCAGAGGATGACCCACCTCCTTCCTGTAGTATTACACCATATGGAAATCTTTCCTGCAGAGGACAACCCACCTCCTTCTTGTAGTATTACACTGTATGGAAGTCTTTCCTGCAGAGGAGGACCCACCTGTTCAAAAAGGATGTGGCAAAACCTTTCAGCAGGATCTTGCACTAAATTTATCATTTGAACAAGTAGCAGTGTCAAACATAGTTCTGAATTTAAACCATTATATACGACTATATCCAAATGTAAATTAATGCATGCTTCATTTTCTGTGATGCTCTACTTTAAGTGCCTATGTACTATTACATCATGACACAGTTGCTTGCTGCCACTCGCTTAAAAATGCAAGTGCTCTAATTCCACTAGCTTGATATTGCTTAACTGTTTAACCCTGCCAACACTCAACCCTATTAAACTGTATATGCGTGCCTGAGATTAAACTCTAACCCTAAAACTCTCATTTCTAACCTGATTCCTCATTCCCTAACCTGAAAACACCATTCCCACTCCCTAAACCTAAATTACCCGACTGTTCTCTAACCCTAATCCTAAATTCTCTTCTTCTTTCCTGAACCTAAGATTTCTTTCCTACTTTCTAACCCTAAAACTCCATTCCTGCAGCTTAACCCTAAAACTCGCTTTTCACTCGCTAACCTCCTGCTTCCTAACCTTAAAATCTCATTCTTACTCTCTCCCTACAGCTGCTGCACGTACCTTGCATGAATTCAAATAATGTGTAATAAAGTACAGCAGCTGCCTACCTGAACTCATATTCCAGTGTGAGTCTGTGCATTAGCCTGTGTGAGCTACAAGACAACTGAATGCCTGGCTTTGACACAAGAGTGTTCTCTTTCCTGATCAGCCACACCACCTCAGCCAATTTACAGTTAATGAATTATGTTAGTTATATATTATTTGAATGCAACAACAGAAATGTTTTGTCAAAGTTTGGATGTGGGCATTAACAAAGATTGTAAGCTTAAGAAATTGTTTACAAGGGTGAGTTATAAAACTGATGACAGGATTACACTGCTTCATTATAAATGTATGCATCCAGCACAGTAAAGTGTCAGAATATGAGAATTAGTAACCTGCCAGTTAGAAGATAAGACCTTTTGATTGACAATAATTATTTGTATGAGAAATATTTGGTTGTGGTAATCCTGAAAAATGTAGTATAAGAAGCAAATACAAATTTCAAAAATAGCCCTACAGCTAGCTTAGTTTCCCACTGGATAGTAGTGACAGATTTAACAAAATGTAATCCTGACATGCAGCATTCTCTCACCAGTGATGCTCACACCATAAAGGCTATCATTCAAAAGAAATGTGCAATTGTTCTACTAACCAGGAGATTTTGGAAAAGGTGGGGCAGGCAGCAACCTTCATTAATAAGAAAGTTAAAACTAAAACAAATCATTGAGAACACTACAGAAACCAAAATTATTAATAAAATAGACACATTTCTGTCTGACCCCTGCAAAAGCTGCAGGTACATTGCTCAAAGTCCACAGTTATTACAGTCTGATAATTGATAAAACTTTCTTCCCCTGTTATTTATATGCAGTTCTTCTTACATAATGAATGTGGCTGCCTGTTTGGATTCCAAACCTTTCTATGAAAAAATAAATAAGAAAACTTCAAACCTAAATTTATGAGGATTTCTATAGCATAGCAATTTATAATCAATTAAATGTACTATACAGATGTGTATTGGTTTGTAGAAATACAACAGTTTTATTTAATTCTTTCTTCCTTTCTTTTTTTTTTTTGCACATCATGGATTATCAACAAGACAGCATCATTAGAACGCACAATGAAAATTGTTTAAAGTATAAATAATATTGATGGGACCTATATTTTAATGTTTATAATGTCCTAGAATTAATAACTCATTGGATGTTAAATTATCATTAAAGATAATGCCATTACAATACTAATTTTGGTATTTTAGAAACATATTTTAGGGATATTTTTTCTTTTGGATTAACTATATCATACACCTCTTCTGCACGGTATTTATATGTCTTATTCTATTCAATTGATATTTTATAAAGTGTCTTTTATATGCCATTCTCTCCCCTTTTCCTAAAATCATTGAAAATGCATTCATAATCAATTAATGATTGATTTATGAACTAATTACCGCCTCACCCCCACATGACATGGTTTCAGACCAGGGCATAGCACTAACACAGCTTTCTTAAACTTTACCACCACTATTAACCTAGCCAGAAACAAAGGCCAACTGGTTTCTGACATGTTTCTGGATCTGTCCAAGGCCTTCAATATTGTTTGCCATAGTCATCTTCTAAAACAGCTCTCCTCACTTGGCCTATCAAACACTTCCACCGACTAGTTCTCCAGCTACTTTTTCAATCTGTTACCAGTCTGTTAAATGAATTAATTCTTACTCATCCTTCCTACCTTTCATAAGAGGTTCTCCCTAAGGTTCCACACTGGGGCTACTGCTTTTCAACATATTTACCAACAACCTACACTCTGCCAAATGTCAAGCATCCCTCATACAATATGCTGATGACTTCACATTTATCTGTAATACTAGTAACATAATTACTCTACAGCATCTCACCCAAGAGTCATTTTCAGCTGGCTCAATAACTCCCAGCTTCTTTCAATCCAAAAAAAAAAGAAAGCTGCTGCTGCTATTCCTTCAAAAAGCCTTACACACCTCAAAAAAATTTCAATAACAGCATCTGATAACACCCCTATAGAAGCCATCCCCATACCAAGCTACTAGGCATGACAATTGATGATAACCTCAAATTTGACTTACATGTGCAACAGTATATTAAAAAAATCACCAAAATTAATGGGACTCAATACAACAAAAAACTACTTAAAGGAGTACTGCACCCACATACTCAAAAACATGTTTATTTCATCATGGTTTGGCATTTGATACATTTTAGCACCACTCTGGGATTATTTACAGGCTTTTAAATATTTTTATCCATAATTTCTGAGTCTGACCACATGGGGTCTGGCATTTTGAAGTAATTCTGATTGTTTAGTCTGCCTCCTAGTATCCCACAATGCAGTGCTTGTCTGTAAAAATACATTATGCAAGCCTCTTTCTTCCTAAAGCTCCTGTCACTGCATTGGTTTTACATGCATGCACTGCTGTTTTTCAGTCTGTTTTAAGTAACATTTCATGCCGTTCAGTGACTTCTTAAAAACAAACAGTGCAAATGCCACAGAATAGACTTTCAAAGTGCTTTTTACTACTGCTTCTTTTTAGAATTGCTTAACTGCAGTCTTTTGTGAAGCCTGAATTGTACTACTTTGACGCATCCCCATCCCCCTTCACACCTACAGTGGATATAAAAAGTTTACACTGCCCTGTTAAAATGCCAGGTTTTTGTGATATAAAAAAATGGGACCACAATAAATCATTTAAAAAATTTTCCCACCTTTAATGTGGCCTATAACCTGTACAATTTATTGAAAAACAAACATATCTGTTAGGGGAAAAATATAAAAAAATAAAAAACATGCAATATGCTGGTTGCATAAGTGTGCACACCCTTAATCTAATATGTTGTTGTGTGTTCACACCCTTAAACTAATACTTTGCTGAAGCACCTTTTAATTTAATTACAGCATTCATTCTTCTTGTGTAGGAGTCTATCATCTTCCCTAGCTGTCAAAGTGCTAAGGGTAATTTGAGTTGTTACCTGCTGTGATTGACAGCTCACAGGAGGAGACTTGACTTATGTACTGTTTCCTTGTTCTAGCCATTACTTTCTGTATGGGTAGGGGAAGAACCACAGCATGGGTGGGTTTTTAGGACTGTTGTGATGATGTCAGTTTGGGGAGGGATTTGGCCAGAAAACTACCTGTATTCATTGGCCTTGATGATATCAGTGAATTGGAGACTACAGCAAGCTTTTCCAAGGTGGGATAAATGTTTTTTTTTAAGTGAAATCACCATGGTACAGTAAGGTACTGTTCTAGTTGAGAGAAACAGTTGATTTAAAATATTTTAAATGCTGTATTGCTGTTTATCATAGCAGATACAGTAAATAGGGAGAAAAAGTACAAAGAAGTTGAGCATTTAAGAATAGAATCCCGTTGTTGTCCTTTAACTGATTCATCCAGGAAACTCCTGGCCTCTATACACCTACTCCCCACTTTCCTATAAGCTTCCCCAGTATTACGTAACATTTAAGCTTCCATCAAATTAAACTAATTAACCAGTACTATAATAGCAAAATTTGTCACTAACTCATTAAACAAAATCTATTACAGCTTAGCCCTAAAACAGCTGGATTGGCTTGAATTACCCAAACAACTCACTTGCAAACAACTACTCCTAGTCCACACATTGATATAGAAACCAGAACAAAGCAGAGCCCTGCTAGACATATTGCACACATACACCTTTTCTAGGCCACTTTGATCTGGAAACAAAATGCTTCTCACTACCTGCAAACCACACATGTTTTTATTTTATTTATTTTATTTTATTTTTTAAAATGTTAGCAAGAACTTCTTTCTATTCCAGCTATGTAGCCCACTCCTGGAACTCCTTCTCCTCATCCCTAAAATATACTAGCAGCCTTTCCAGTTTCAACATAAATTCCAAAAAAAATATCTATCTGACACCTGGAACTGTATGTGCACAGCCCTCAAAACAAATACATGACCAACTAATCGCTATAACAATGCTTTTCTCAGTCTTAACTCACTAACACCTCCATGTCCCAATATCAAAAGAAGCTCTTACTTTAATGATACCATACTACTAATGTATGCTCTTCTACCTCTTCACCTGACACTTATTACTATTTATTTTCCTCGCTTGTATAATTCCATAACATTCTCATCTCTCTAATAATAACTCTTTCTCTATGCCCTTAATTTTCCCTCCTGATCATTATTCCTCCTCATCGCATTATATTGCTCTATTTTGACAACAGAATGCTCTATTATTTTTCAGCTCCATACATTATTAGAAATATAGTCATTATTCTAAATATTTATGTATTAGTTTGCTTAACATAGGTTATCCACATCTACAGTGTGTCTTGCTACTTGCAGTACACCTTGTATTCTTGATATTTCTATAAATGTATTTCAGTCTGTGTTTTTATCTGCTGTGGGAATTTTCTCCCTTTGTATATAATTACTTATCAGCTACTGTAAAATACTTTAGTTGTGTTTTTGTTGAGCCTTTCTCATTGTAAACTATCAATTCATTGTAAAATTTTAATCTGTTGTGGGACTTTCTCCCCTTGTATAAAGTTACTCAGCTCCTGTTCAAATGTTTCTAAATCTGTTGTAGAGCTTTTCTCTCTGTGCCCCCACTGAAAATGGGCCATTGACTCAGTTGGACTTTCCTGGTTGTAAAAAGACAGACAGATAGAGAAACAGATAAATAAATTAAATAAATAAATAAAATAAAGAATGTGCTTATTTGTTCTTCAATGTTTTTGAAGTATTGAGAAAACCATACTACTTGTTTTACTGAACTGTGAGTATTTCAGCTGCCTACACTTGGCATTGTTTAATTTGAGTCTGCTTTATTTTTCTTTTTCTTTGATCCATGTTAGCATGAAGATGTATTCTTTTATATGCATTATAATCCTGGTTCTTTGCTATAACCAACATTGACATGGTATCTCAATATGCCTACAAACTTCAATTTAAAAAAAAACAGCTCTCAAGTTCCAGAAATAAAGTGCTGCAATATCCAACCAATAAAAATCAAAAATACTAAAAGCAGTTCCTCATAACATTCCATAGAAACATAGCATAAAGATTATAATAATAATACTAATAGTAATAATAATAATATTAACAACACCAATAGTAACTCAACAATCATGTCATTATAAAGGATTTTTGTCACGGTTTATATAAACTGCCTTCTAGCCCCATCTATTTTTTTTTAAACAAGAAGCATCTTTATTAAATTACCATGCATGACATAGGCAATCTTAAATTTATATAAATTAAAATAAACCATACAAGCACAGTTTCAGTTGCAAACATTATACATTACAAACCGTATTGACATAACTGTAGCTGCAAATATTATGCATCACTTATAATATACCCAGTCATTGTCAATCAGACAATACATAGCTCATTCAAATCCTGCCTTCTTTTAAATCTTGTTCCTCCTCTGCATGCATTGATCCCACAATTCCCGTTTTTTTCTATATAATTTGCTCCTACCATTTTCTAAAGATTCCAGTTCCAGTTGTTTTATCTCTTTTACTATCTTCAGTAGCTTTAGTAATGTTGGTTTAGACTTTGATTTAAATTTTCTAGTAATTGCTTTTTTGGCAGCCACCTTAATTAGACTCAGCAAGGCCTTACTATGCTAGTTAATTCCGATTCTGTATCATAGCTCAAAAAATAATTTTCATAGTTACACTAATTTGCTCACCCAGTATCTCCAACAGAGCAGCCTGCAAGGAATCTTTAAAGTCTGCCAACTCATTACACCCCCAGAAAATATGTTCCCAGTCACCTCTTTCTTCCCCATCACACTTCCAACATTTGCTTTCTAACTGAGGACAAATTCTTTGGAGTCTACTTGGGGTATAAAAATGCCTATGTAAACAATTCCAGGCAAAGATAGTAGACTTTGCTGCATATGTGGGAGACATACATATATCACCCCATTGTTTGTTTGTGAATTGTTTATGTAATCTCTCTACCCAAGCTTTTCTAACCTCTTCTGATTGATTCTTATAGTTAGCATTCAGTATTTTATATGGTCTACTAATTATTCCTTTCTTAACTTCTATTCTAAATTCTACTAAAAACTCTACTAGTGCTGGGCTTTCTTTACTCTTTGCCTATACTTTGATATCAATCCCTGATAGGGAAGGCAATCTCTAATCTGAATTTGAAATAAGTTCTTGGTGTCTTCCCATTCTCTTACCTTTCCATCTCCAGTTATTTGCTCCCAGTACCTTTTTTCCTTTGCCAGTTTTCTCCAATAAATTCCATCTTCCTCTTGTTTATTGTCTGTATCCCTAATTGCAGTCATCCGTATTGGCAGAATTTCCTTTCTGCATTCCAGTTTTGGTTTAGTTCTTAGAATACGTTCTGCTACTTTATGAATATAATATTCTGTATGATTATTGTTATTCATCTTAAAGGTCTGCATCCCAGTCTCTCCTTGTTTATTGAGCTTCCTCCCTGCTTCATTATCATCCCTTTCTACTTTGAATTATAGTTTCTGCTTGTGCTATATAGAAGCCTTAACTGTGTTACTCTAAAATACCCCTTCAAACCGGATAATCCCAGTCTACCTGGTTCTACTGGAAGAATAAACTAATCCCACTTGACTCTTGCTGTCTTCCCTTCCCAGACAAAATCCTTCTGCTGTTTAGTAATTGATATCCACAACTTCTCCTCTGGTTGATAAAAGTATGCCTGACCTGTGTATAAGACTAAAGGGAATAAAAACATTTTAACTGCTTGTATCTTACTATCAATATCCATATAACAGAGCTTCCATTTTCTCAAGTTTTAGTGTTACCTTTTGTAATCTTTTCCACATAGCTGCCACACTGGCATCCTTTTTAATTCATACTCCTAAATCTCTCATTTTATTGTGTCCTCATAAATGGATCTTCTTCAGATAATCGAAAATCCAAAACCAAAGATGAAAAGGCTGAGACGAAAATGACGAAAATGAAAATGTCAAACTGCATAAGTATTCCCAGGGCAAGTAAACACTTGCCTAACAGTACAGTAAAACATGCCATGCTATTTAAAACCAACCTAGGTGGGGGGCTATGCCCCTACCCCCCAACTATATATGCCAACTCTGGAATTGCACTACAATGGGGAAAAGGGGATGATTCCCTGCACTGGGCAAGTGGGAATACTTAGGTGGTTCAGCATTTTCATTTTTGTGATTTTTGTCTTGGTTTTTTTGCCTTCGGTGTTTTGGATCTTCAATTATCTGAAGTAGACCTCCCCCCCTAAATATGGATAATGTTGAACCAATTCATGTGTGAGGACATAATATTGAGCTTTTCTTGACTACCCTGCCAATTATATCCTTGAATTTCTGAGTCCCTTATTTTCTTTGTCAATGGTTCTAAATATAATGCACATAGCAAAGGGGAAAAAGGACACCCCTGCCTAGTTCCTCTAGTAGCTCAAGCAGAAATTATCAGAGAGGACCCCACCAACTTTAATTTTGCCTCAGATCCCCCATGTATCCTCCTAATCAGTCTTATAATTTTTTCCAGAAATGCAAATGCTTCCATTGCTCTGTTCATAAAGTCCCAGCTTACTCTATCAAATGCTTTCTCTGCATCAAGAACCAACAACAACAGTGTTATTTTCTTATATTATGCTTCCCTTTGGATCATTGGTGTTCTGTTAATCTTGTCAAATGTTTGCCTCCCCATCCACGAAACCACATTGATCCATCTATCAATTTTGGCATCACTTTTGCCATTTTTTAGCCAATATAGACATTAACACTTTATAATCATGGTTTAGTATTGAAATGGGCCTGTATGAAGCTGGATCTGATAGATCTTTACCCTGTTTAGGTATTACAGCTACCACTGCTTTCTTTAAGGATGTTTGTACTTCTCCACCTCATAAAATACTGTTGAAAAATCCTTCCAGATCTTTATCAGTTTTTCCCTCCTGGCTTCCAAACTTCCACAGAAATACTATCTATACATGGGGACTTTCCTGTGGATTGGTTATACATCACCATTTTTATCTCATCTCCTCCTAGCCTAACTGTTAGTAATTCAGCCTTATCTCTCTCTAACCTTGGCATATTTAATTCTTCCATAAACATTTCCATTTATACCTTTTCTTGATTTCCATATTTCTCTGCTTTATACAGACTTTCATAGATTTTCTAAAATATTTCTGATACTTCTACAGGATCCCTCGTTATCTTATTGTTATAGGTTCCGTAAGCTTGGTGACAGCCCTTTCTGCTCTCCGTTGAATGAGTCATAGTGTTAAAAGTTTTTGTGCTCTAGTTATTATAAACAACAAAAAAAAAAAGTTGCTTAACAGCAATCTTTCTAAAGTCATGCATATTATTGAGGTAATCCCTTATTTTCTGTTTAGCATTCTGCAGTTGCTCCTCCTCTTGTTGTGTGAGTCCTCCTATTTTGCAATACTTTAACATTTGTCAGTCCCCCTAAATAATTCTTATTACTTTTTAACCATATCTCCCTTTTTTATTACCACCCTATTTTAAACTCCACTTTAATTTTATCCCACTCCATAGCTATATTTTTCAGAAGAAATTTCAATCTTTTCTAATAACTCCTGAATAATTTCCAATACCTATTCCTTAAATTCCTATAGGTGGGAAAGAGCCAGTGTCTCATTTTTTATTTCATTATCCTGTGTTTTTGTTTTAGGCATTATTGGGGCATGACCTAAAATAGTTATTGGGTGTGTATCAAGACCTTCAATTAGATGCACATGTTTGTCTTTTCAGTTTTTCCCTGTTGGGGGTTGCCACAGTGGAACTCCGGTCCGCTAATGATTGGCAGTAGATTTTTTTTTTTATGGTGCCAAGTTGCCAGCCCAATATCCAACCTTCAGCAAAGGCACACCCATTCACGCATGTCTTTCGAATGCCACACGACCACGGGGAGGACATGCAGACTCCACACAGAAGGCACTCCAGCTGAGAATCGAACAGGAGAACCTCTTGCTGTGAGGCAACAATGCTACCATTGCACAACCATGACTTTCCTTCAATTAAATGCACATATTCCTCTGAAATGTAAATTTTGTCTAGCCTAGTCCAGTTATTGTATCTTGGGGAATAAGATGTAAATTCACTCCAAACTCCTAGGATGGAATTCACATCTTCCATGCCAAATATTGTCATAAATTTATTTAAAAATATACTCTCCTTTGCTATATTTTCCCTTCTGGGCCCCAGACACATCTATACTATTGCAATTCAAATTTATTTCAATCCCCACCTATAAGTAATATTCCTTGCTGAAAGCTGATTATTTCTCCCAGAATTTTCATAAGCTGCATTATAGCAGTTTCTGGTGGAATATAAATACATGCAGTGTAATCCTCCTCCCTTGCCAGTAGTCCCTTAGTACTATATATCTACCATTATTATTTTTATACTTGTCTATCTCTGTTAGAGCTACTCTTGCAATTAATATAGGTGCTCCTGTTTTCCTTTGCCCCAGGTATTCCACTGAATAACCATCCTGAAAACTTTTTTTATCAAATTCACATGTTCAGTTCTTTCCAGGTATGTCTCCTGTAGCATAGCTATTTGCACTCTACATGTTTTTAATTTAGTTCACTATTCTTTCTTTTTTGTATTTATCTGTGAGACCATTAATGTTTAAAGACATTAAAAAATCATCATATTCTTGAAAAAATATTATTTCCTCTTTTTATGTATAACAGCAGCTTTTTTGTTAAATGTCTAGTTCCAGCTATTGTGTTACATGCATGTGCTGTTTGGCAGGTTAATCGTTTATACAGTTGTTTCTTGTCATCTCCATTTCAGCCTATGTCACATCTTACAGAACATTTTATTTTATTGAAAACCCTCAAACAAAAATACAAACACACCCCCAATACCCCCATAAAAATATTAACTTAATAGTAAAACACAAAACTATGTACATCTTCAAATAATGCATTTTTACTCTCCTAATAGGAACAAATGTACCAAAATGTTAGCAAAATGAGAGTCACACACACAGACTAGAGATAATCTAATGGAAAAGTTATCCATGCTAAGATGCATGGTATAGCCTGTGGTTCTATTAAGTGCTGTCTGGGTTTGTCTTATCTTTATAGCTCTCTCAGCTGGTAAAACACTTGAATGCATTCAGATAATATTTTCTCCAAGCCATTTTTCTTTATCAGGTTGATTGCTAGAGACATGAAAACCAGACATAAAACTGCCAAGCATACCTTTGTTTACTAGAAAAGAGCCTTACAATATTCAATATTCTTTTTTATTTACTTGCTTTCTCTTAAAACGCGTTAGCATAGTAAGCTAATGGCCTTAACCAGTCATTACCCTATGCAAGAATGAGAAAAAACACACTATTTTTTCTTTTGTCATGCTCTTTTAACCAGATTATTTTACACTGCAGTGCCCACATTTCTTAAAACTGAACAAGGAGAAAGAGAGAAGAAGGGATAAAGAAAAAAAAAAAAACAGGAGCAACTATTTACATTAGTATCCCTATTACACTTAAAAATAACTGAAAAAAACTGTTACTTTATAACATGCAATGAAAATCCTGTGCTATCAAAATAGTACTATTAAGAAAAAATGTTTTATTTACAGTAAACTTTCTTCCTCATCTTCTCCTTTCCTGAGTATTTTTCCAAACATTAATGACATGAAGTAGGGCATATGCTTTAAAGTCCCCTACAAGTTGAACAAAGTCCAAAAAAGCCCACTATTTCCGGATTTTCTTTTTCTGTCATGTTTTGCAAATATAATTATTACTTCGTAATCCCACATTTGTCAATTTCCAAGTTGCTGATTTTATTCTTCAAACATTCATGACATGAGGTAGGGTATATGCTTTAGAGTCCCACACAAGTTTAACAAAGTCCAAGAAAGTCCAATATTTCTAGATTATCTTATTTTATTCTTGTTGATTTCAATCTCTCAAACCCTGTCTCTGCTTTATTTCCAACTTACTCTTGATTCTTTTAGTCAACTCTTGTGCTTTTTTTCCCTCTCTCAAGCATTTTCAGTTGAAACACTAGATGTGGTTTCACTAGCACAGTCTCTCTGCATTCTTTATTACCAGAAGAACAAGAAGCAGAATCTCCTCATGTTTCACAAATTGTCTTCGACTTTGTTAAACTTGTGGAGAACTCTAAAGCATATGCCCTACCTCATCTCCTTATGTTTCACAGCTCATTTTTGTTGGACAAACTTTTGTATTTCTTTCTTAGCATGTACTTCATCAAAAAATGATTTTGTTCCTCCAGGAAAAATATTTTGAAGATAGCTGAGTACAGCAGTTTGAATCTCACACCTGCTTCTCAATAGTCATTGAATAATTGAATACATTTACTCCTCTTCTGCTGGTGTACAATGAGTAGTCATTCTTCACAAACACTCTGCTGTCTCCCAGTGTTAGTAATTTGTCCTTCTGATGGAGTTTTTTTCATAATCAACTCCTTCTGCTGATAAGATTGCATCTTTACTATTAAAGGTCTAGGTTGTTTTCTCATAGCCAGGTTTGAAACATACACACAATGTGCACTTTCAATTAAAAATTCCTCTTGTGGAATACCACTTGAGTTGCTTATTTGTGCTTTCATAAAATTAATACAGTCTGTTCCATCCAGCTTGTCAGGTACAGCAGAAAATCTTAGGTTTTCCCTATGTGCTCTGTCTTCTTATTCTATTATTTTCTGAAACATCTCTTCTTATACTGTCTCATATTCAACCAGCCTTTTCTTCATTTTGACCTCTGAGTTTTGCAGTTTTATCATCTTATCTGAATATATGTTTAAATCTTCTTCCATTTTTCCAGACTTTTATTGTTTGAGTTGATATACTCCATCAGTGTTTCATTTATTTTAGTCAGGTCTGTGTGCAGTTGCGTTATACTTTCCTCTAGGTTACTGGAAGTTATGTCTGGAGCTTGCACTGCTTTTTGCTGAACAGCTACAGTACTCTTCCCAGCCAGTATTTTTTCATCACCTTTTTGT
This sequence comes from Protopterus annectens, assembly GCF_019279795.1. Lineage (NCBI taxonomy): Eukaryota > Metazoa > Chordata > Ceratodontiformes > Protopteridae > Protopterus > Protopterus annectens. The sequence goes on from NC_056744.1 coordinate 832,952,777, forward strand.
AGCTGATTTTCCTTCAGGTCCCCTGTATTTCTTTTTTCCTGACATCAAGACAGTGCACTTACTAGCCAGCTACTGAAATTTACCCAGAAATCCAGATCCACTGGATTTCTCTGCTAAATTTCTGTGTTCACACTGGGAGAGCAAGAATTAAGCTGTTACTCAATGTGCAGCCATCTTGGAAGTCCTAGACCATCTAAATTTTGAGCAACAGTACAGCATTAAAGGACAACAATGAGATTATGTTATTAAATGCTCAAATTCTCTGTCTTTTTTCACACTATTTACTGCCCCTGCTATGAATAAACAACAATACAGCATTTAAAATACTTTAAATTCACTGTTTCTCTTCCTTAGAACAGTACCTTACTGTACCATGGTGGTTTCACTTTCAAAAAACGTTTATTCCCGCCGTGGAAAGGCTTGCTGTAGTCTCTAATTCACTGATGTCATCAAGGCCACTGAATACAGGTAGTTTCCTGGCCATTTCCCTCTCCAAACTGACATCACCACTATCGTCCTAAACACCCACTCATGTTGTGATGCCACAGCTCCCTGGTCCTTCCCCTACCCATACAGAAATTAAAGGCTAGAACAAGGAAAAGTACATGAGTCAAGTCTCCTGCTGTGAGCTGTCTGTCAATCACAGCAGGTAACAGCTCAAATTACCCTTAGCACTTTGACAGCTAGGGAAGTTAGGTGTGAAGGGGGATGGGAGATGAGTCAAAGTAGTACAATTCAGGCTTCACAAAAGACTGCAGTTTAGCCATTCTAAAATGAAGCAGCAATAAAAAGCATTGTAAAAGTCTGTTCTGTAGCATTTGCACTGTTTGTGTTTTAAGTAGTCATTGAATGGCATGAAATGTTACTTAAAACTAACAGACTGAAAGACAGCAGTGTATGCATGTAAAATTAATGCAGTGACAGGAGCTTTAGGAAGAAAGAGGCCTGCGTGATGTAATTTTTTTACAGACAAGCACTGCATTGTGAAATACCTAGAGGCAGACTAAACAATCAGAATTACTTCAAGATGCCAGACCAAGAAATTATGTATAAAAATATTTAAAAACCTGTAAATAGTCCCAGACTGGTGTTAAAATGTAGGAAACACCAAACATGAAGAAATAAACATGTTTTTTGAGTCTGTGGGTACGGTTCTTCTTTAACTATGGGTCTATGTGGTTTGATACTGGGAATAGGCAAGTAGGTGTCAGGAAATCAAACTAGACCCACTAATTACAGTTCATAAGTTCAGTGTGAACAGGCAAAAATGAAATTGTGGAATTTACTGAAAAGGGAGGACTGGATTTTTTTTAAGTCATAAAAAAAGAAATATATTCCCTCTTTATAACCTGTCATTGTCAGAAGTAGAGATTTGCTATATAATGGGCATAAGTATTTTTTAAACTTTCAGCTTAATAAGCTAAAAATATTGATTACTGAAGACAAACACAGATAAAGAAGATAGCAGGTAATGTTTGTAAAAATATTTTTTTTCACTAAAATGATGGTATATCATGTAAGAAAAATATAATGGGAAGAATTCAGAAAAAGAGGTCCATGGTCACATAAAATTCCTGCTTGAGGTAGGTCAGTTTACACAATCTCAGAAAAAAGGATTCAGAGACAGCTTTAGCTGCAATGATGAAGACCACATTATCAGTTAATCTGCATGTCTCTTATTCACTGTAGTGACTGCTGGTGATAAAAAGCACATTGCAGCTGTTGTGTCCTCTGGTGATCTGTGCTTTACATTGTACAAACACTTTTCCTATCAACTGTCTTGACATTTGCTGAATATACATGATGTTGCCTGGTGTACTAGCTTCATCCCTTGTAGCATTGTACATCTTCCAGTAATTCACAGGGGCTTGCAATCAGTTGATGGAAGGTTCTAGAGTTTCATACTTCCTACTGTTCAGGAAGTGCATGTTGATGAAAACCCTATTCTATTAATTCAGAAAGTTAATTAGAGTAATATTTAAACATGTATCTACTTTAAACAATTTTCTCCCCATTACCTTTAGCTTTGCTTGGAAGTCTTAAGCAAGAGAATTGAGAACATACCTGTCATCTGTCACCAGTTTTGCAGAATGTCCCTGATTCTGTCTCAAGTTGTTGCCCTATCCTTTGTACTTTTTTTTTGAGTTTCTTGTAAGTCATTATGGGTTATAGTCAATAATGTCAGACAGTAGTAATTCACACTTCTTATTTTTCAAAAAATGCATGTTGACACAGAATCCATTGATCTAATGTTTTAAATGAATTTAGGGAATGTGGAAACTTGTCCCTGATTTTATAGGTTTATAGGTTGGTACTAGGCTATCGGCCCTAGGGCCTATACAAGTCTAGCCATAACAATTCTCTGGCTATTTCTTCCCACAATATTTACTTCCCTGAACCCCTGTCTAGCAGGGTGACTATTATGATCCCCGGGGTGAATTTCCTATTTCCCATCCAATCATCAAGGTTCTTTTTCAAGAGGGCCATTGTCCCTCCATTAGTTTTGCCTTTGTTCAAAATTCTTGAGCAAAGAAGTCAAGAGGTATGGTTTCGATGCATGACAGTACCCTCCCCCTTAACACACACACACACACACACACACACACACACACACACACACACACACACACACACACACACACACACACACACACACACACATACAGATTCAGTCATTCATACTCATGCACCCACACTCACAGACAGTCCTACATACACACACACATGCACACACATACATCCACTCAACATCTCCCCAACATTCACTCCAATTCATATACATGCTCACTCATTCACCCACAAACATGCTCCAAGACACACACACACTCGTGCATGCACACATTCAGCCATTAATAGTCATACATCCACACTCACATACAGTCCCACATACACACATCGACGCATTCACACTATCAATCCCCTAACTAAATGCCCCCAACTGTCATCACCCAGGTAGACACACACTCACGCACACACATACACACTCATGCACACACTCACACACACACACACACACACACACACACACACACACACACACACACACACACTCATCTTACCCCACTGGTCCACTCATATTCCTACAGACATGCGCATACACGTATTCTGTCAGCACTACCACTATGTCTCCACTGACCTTCACTAAACATAACTGCAAGGTGGCTTCTCCCATTGACTACAATGGGTGATTGGTTCTCCCATTGACTACAATGGGTGACTGCAGTCTTTTTGCCAAGTTTTTTTTGGCTGGTTGTGGTAATCTATACAGGTGAGTAATCCTCTGAATTGCCTGGCAGCATAAATGAGTAGTTGGAGACATTTATGTTGGAGAGCACATGGCTGATCAACATTAACAGCTCCCCCTGATTGTTTCATTGTGCATTGCTACACCTGCCCTGTCAGCCCTCTACGGCGATTCTGCCACTCATGAAAAATCACTGAAGGAGGTGGTCTTGTAATCAGAAATGGATATCATGAGGGGTTGGCCACTCTTTGTAAGACTTACTGCTCACTGTAATCCTTTTTTAATCCTGTCCAGTGTCATGAGGGGTTGACCACTCATTGTAAGACTTACTGCTCACTGTAATCCGTTTTTAATCCTGCCCAGTGTCATGGAGGAGGGTTGGCCACTCATTGTAAGACTTACTGCTCACTGTAATCCGTTTTTAATCCTGCCCAGTGTCATGGAGGAGGGTTGGCCACTCATTGTAAGACTTACTGCTCACTGACATCCTTTTTTAATCCTGCCCAGTGTCTCACAACATGCCCTGAACTCAAAATTTCATCAGCTAAAACAGGAAACTTTCCTTTCAAAGGGACATAATATTAAAGCAAGAGGCTTGTTGAATCGTTTACTCTCACCTGATGCGTTTGTTCGCTGGTGGTTCACTGGTGTCAGCTCACCATGAAGCAGCACTCACACTACACCTGCCTGCCTTTCCACAAATCTGATGAATTCAGGACTCACAGAAATCCCTTCTTATTTCAATAGCCAGTTATATTTTGCATTTAATGTGTATGGGGTGGCTAGTTTTCACCTAACTAGGCTATGCCTTACCTTACTTTTGCTTTCCTGTTATTTGGCTTTCATTGTGATAACATTTTTTAAATTGTTGCCAGCTTGCAGTCTGACAGTTAAGCTGCTTGAATAAAACTAGCTAGAGCAGCTCTTCACACCCTTCTAATTGCAGTCTTCATATTTTACACCTACTGCTCATAATCAATATGAAATTAACTGTTTGTAAAACTATGTTCATAGGTTCATAGGTAGGTACTAGATTATTGGCCCTAGGGCCTATATAAGCCCAGCCAATAGGTACTCTGGCTTTTGCCACCCAAGAAAATTATTTTCCTGTGCCACTGTCGAGCAGAGGCACAGAAGTGATCCCCAGGGTGAATTTCCTATCTCCCATCCAATCATCAAGATTTTTCTTGAAGAGTGCTAATGAGGAGCTTTGTTTGATATAGATCGGTAGTTTGTCCAGAGTATGGGAAGTCTCTGGGACAGGAATCTATTTCTCCAGCATATTCTGTTTATTGTGGTGACAAGGTTTAGGTCCCTAGAGCGTGTAGCTCATAGGGACTGGGATTTCTTTAAGTGGAGCATGTCTAAAAGCTCTGGGTTTGACATAGCTTTGTGTGTTAGGCAGAGATCGCCTCTGAGTAGGCGATATGCAACGGAGTAAAGCTGCAGTTTTTTGAGATGGTCTGTGTACGGCATCTGTTTGAGGCCAGTAATCCTCTTTGTGAGGTATTTCTGTGGCCTTTCCAGTTGTTGTAGATGTCTTGTGAGGTACATACCAAAAGGGGAATTGCACTCTATAATGGGTCTAATGAGTGACGAGTAGAGGGGAACAATGACCTCTTTTTTCCTGGATGAGAAACCCTTTGTGATGAGATGTGCCATGTAGAAAGATTTCCTGACTACTGTGGCGATGTGATTATCAAAGGAGAGACTACTGTCCACCTGTGTCCCAAGGTCTCTTATCACACTTTTGGTGTTAAGTAGACTACCGTCTATGTGATAGTTCATGGGTACAGAGTTTTTACCAAAAGGGATGACAATGCACTTTTTGGCATTGAGCTTGAGACCATGGCATTGACACCAGGCATCTGTCTCAGCGAGGCCCTTTTGTAGGATGTCCACATCTTTTGGAGTTTTGATTATGGCTCCTAGTTTGCAGTCATCTGCGAACTTCATTAGCCAAAGACCTTCTGTGTTAGCCTGTACTTCAGAGAAGTAGATACCAAACAGGAGAGGACCCAGGACTGAACCCTGTGGGACTCCACTTATCACTGGTCTGAAGTTGGATTTGGAGTCTGCTACTTTCACAGTGTGGGTTCTGTCAGTGAGCCAGTTGGCAGCCCATCTTGTGATATAAGGATTTATACCTAGTTTAGTGAGTTTATCTATAATTCCAGAGTGGGGGATGGTGTTGAAAGTCTTGGCCTGATCTAGATAGGCTGTGTGAACCACCTTACCCTCATCTACGGCTTTGGTGAATACTTCAAAGAAGTCTATCAGGTTTAGGAGACATGATCTGCCTTTTACAAACCCAAACTGGGTGGGGTCCTGAGTTTGGAGATTACCAATGTCATTGTTTATAAGTTCCATGATGATACGTTCCATAGCCTTGCAGACCAGGCTCGTTAGGCTAATGGGGCAGTAGTTTCTGGGGTCTGTGGTGGCTCCCCCTTTGTGGAGTGGGATAACTGTCATGTTTTAAACAACTTGAACAGTGTAACTGCATTGACTGTACATGAAACTTGCTTGTAATGTAGATTTTAGAGTAATTAGTTCAAAATTTAGTAAGATGTTTCTCACATGGTTCTGCCCAAAATGCAAAACCTTGCATGTATATCCAATAAACCCCTGTAAACACCTGTCTGCCCACCTGAGGGGGGTTCCATGTCAGTTTTCAGGCTTTTTCCACATCCAGAACTGCAAAATGATTTTTTTATCATTTGCAAATATGTTGGATCTGTTAGTCACCCCTTGGAGATATCAAAGACACAAATGCTGGACAGAGATTGCATAGCAGTAACCCTTGAAACATTATACTGGTCACTTCCCTTGCTTATGACAACCTTACCCTAGCTATCACATTCTGAGTTCCTTGACACAACCATTCCAACAATTACTACACAGGTTTCTGCCCTACTCCTAGTCCTATCAGTTTACTAGTAGTTTGCAATGTGGTCCTGACTGAAAGGACATCCTAAAAGTTAGGTACAACACATTCAGTGGCTTTCCCTCATCCATCTTTGCTATTACTCTCTCACAGAATTACAGGTGGTTTTATTAGCGGTACTTCTTAGCAATGAAACAATACTTGTTTGGGTCTTGAAGTGAGTTATCCTTTAGAAAGTCCTCAAGCCTACGAATGCCATTTGATTAAATCATACTAGGATAAAATAAATTATTTTCTGCAAATAGTATTCATTACAGATTTCTAAATCTCTTATTTTGTTTAATGTACCTTTACCTGACTGTGTACCAAGAGCAAAATATCTTGTGGACTCTGCTAGCCGTGGCAAGGAAGAACATTACATCAAACTGGAAATCCAAAGCTTCTCCAAGTTTTAAGCAATACAGGAATATGGCGTCAGCAATATCACAATTGGAAATGAACACTATTAAAGGAAGAACTGAAAGAACTACATCATTATATATAGCATGGCAAAAAGTAACTGAAATGTTGGAGAGTAATGACTGTAGCAAATTATAATTGGGAAACAACTGTATAGAAAGTCGATTATATGTCAATAATAGACACCCTTGTAAATACTTTATTTTGGTTGTAATGTTATCTGTTTACTGTTTTTAGCTAATCTGTTTAAATAATTTGGAAATACTTCATTGTCATAAATAACCTGTATACATGTTTTTCTTATTTTTTGAAAATGAATAAAAATATTTTCAAAAAAAAGAAAGTCATCAAGCCTTTTTCTCAGTATCCCCCCCTCACCTTCCTTGATACTGTTATCAGACTAACTGGGATGTACTTACCCAACTGGTCATCAAAAAAAGAGGCCAAGTGAAGTTTTTTTTTTCATTCATTCAGTATCTGTATATGCTTGGCAGATATTTATTAAAGATATATATTAGTGGTGTTCCTAGAGTACGTCATTGGTGTTTATCAGATCTGGCCAGTGGCGGCTGGTGACTTCAAATCAAAGGGGGGCTGCAGGAGACAGCTGAATGAGTGGGGCCAATGGGAAGGGTTGTGGCCAACTAGAAAGGAGTGGAGCTATGCTAAAAAACGCAAAAAGTGGGACTTAAATTAAATACGTTGCCTTGGGTACCAAACCGTCATTATGAGAGTCCACTCAAGACAAAATGAATTGTATAAGAAAAAAAATATTTCAATGCATTGGCTACATGACAGCTTACTTAATATCTAGATAGAAACAAAAAGGCTGTGAGGCATGAAAAAATAAATTACTTTTTAAATACATTACTAGAATGTCAGTAAAAATCAACTTTAAAAAAACAAGCAGCACTCAAATCAAACCAGTTCTCCTTGCACTGCAGTTCCAATTATAATTTATATTCAGCTTTATAAAAGTACCAAGTAACATGCTGAAAGTAGCAATCTCTGTGATACCCCAACTTGTAAAAATGTTTCTTATCCAAAAAAAAAAACTGCTGCCTGACAACAACTATCTAGATGTTTCATGGGGTAAACATGATCAAAGTAAAAAATGAGCAGCAAACAAGAAACAAGCTCAAGATACATTGCTTAAAGGATTACTGCACAGGTTATGGACCACACATGATAGATTGGCATTCTGTTTAGTTTACGGGTAAAGCCTGCAAAGATGACTGCAAGTCTCCAACAAATGTAACGAGCTTCTAAAAATACTGTAATCCTGTTTAGTTTATGGGTAAAGCCTGCAAAGATGACTGCAAGTTTCCAACAAATGTAACAAGCTTCTAAAAATACTATAATCCTGCCTTTATTGCAAATACTGTCATATGCATTTCAATACCTAAGGCTTATATGCTATCTAGTTATGTAAATATTCTCTGCATATATTCTCTGCATAGCAACAACAAAAAGGCTTTCAACATTGGTAATTCTTTAACAGCATGCTTATTAAAGCTTACTTGCATCTTATAGTCTCAGACAAGCTTACCTGATGGTCATTAAAGCATTGCTACTTAAACACAGAGCAACAGGCACTGCAACAACATGCATTTTCTGAATAAGAAGAAACATAAATCAACAATATAAAAATATGACAGAAAACCAGAACATTCTGCAAAATCAAGGAAAGATGAAAAGCCACAGTCGTACTTGTGGCTACCTTGGATGGGGGGGGGGGTACTGTGTACACTTACACTGCATAACTGCTTCTTGCCTTGCTTGGACACATCCAGAGTCACTATGTGGAGGAGTGGGATGCAACAAGTATGTCACAATTTGAAATGTCTCTGGCTAACGGTGATAGCCCTGACATTTGTTATACCTCTCAGCCTCAGAGCAAGAAATCTGGACAAAGCCATAACCAGAAGGGGACAAAGGCCCAAAAACAAGGACAATTTTTAAATATTGCTCTTATAAACTTAGAAAGATAATAGAATAGTAGGTCTTGCATTAGTATGAATTTTCTGAAGAGTATGAAATCTGAAACTCATCTGTCATTATTTTCTAACTTCAATCTTTAATGATTAGCCACTAATTTACCAGAAAACCACAAAAAACGGACCAAAAATGTGATGCAAAAATATGAAATAGACACACAATACAGCTGGGAACCTGTCAAAAAAGGGACACTTTTTAAATATTAGTATTGTTAACTTGAGCAGCTGACAAAATAACAGAATCTACATGCATTTCTGAAATGAAAAGTAATCTATATCTCTGATCTTTGCAATTATTTATTAATTGTAAACCCTCCACGTTTTCTTACAAATTTGCCATTTTGCGGAGGGATTATTAGGGGGAGAGCAACATTTTGAGCCAAAATTGCAGATAGTCGAGAAGTTTGGATATACCTAATTCTATAAAGTGATTTATTTGCATGTACCTCTCAACCTCTTAATGCAGGAAATCTAGACAAGGCCAAATATATTGGGAGAACATACAAACAGTACTAAAAATTGCTCTTGTGTAAACTTAGTTGACAGAATAACAGGTCTCACTTTAGCATGTATTTTTCTGAAGGGTATGAAGTCTGGAACTCAATGTGTCATTATTTAGTGACTTCATTCCTAAATGATATGCCAAAAAAACACAAGTTGTATGAGGAACAAACCAAAAATAAGAAGCAAAAATCTATTCATTCTGCAAAAATCTGGACAGTTAAGAGGTATAGTTCAGCTGGGGCTGTCTGTGTTTGCCACCCTTCCCCCCTCACAAAATCATGGTCATATGGGGTCTCCCTCCTGCAGCTATCCCAATGTCCCATTACTTGGCTATTTTGCCCCATTTACCATAAACACTGTAATGTGCATACTGCTTTACTTCTACAATGATTTGGATTTCATTTAAAAGTTTTATTTTACATTTTACAGCACAAACACTAACAGACATCTGCTAAACAAAGCAATGCAGTCCCACAATGAAAATAGACTTAGCAGTAAAATGTATCTGTCCTTGAAACTCACATTCATTGAAACAGTATTGAAATCCACATTCAAAGAAAATACATCTGGCCAGTGGCAGATAAAGATTAACTTTGGGCTTTCAAATCATAGACCCCTTGCACAGGAAACATACATGTGTTCTTTGATACACCTTCCTGATTGTAGTAAATTATATTCCTTTTTCATAGGTTCATAGGTTCATAGGTAGGTACTAGGCTATTGGCCCTAGGGCCTATATAAGCCTAGCCAAACCATTCCCTGGCTTTTGACACACAAGAAAATTATTTTCCTGTGCCCCTGTCAAGCAGAGCCACAGAAGTGATCCCCGGGGTGAATTTCCTATCTCCCATCCAATCATCAAGATTTTTCTTGAAGAGTGCTAATGAGGAGCTTTGTTTGATATAGATAGGTAGTTTGTTCCAGAGTATGGGAAGTGTCTGGGACAGGAATCTATCCCTCCAGCATGTTATGTTTATTGTGGTGACAAGGTTTAGGTCCATAGAGCGTGTAGCTCGGAGGGATTGGGATTTCTTTACATGGAGCATGTCCAACAGCTCTGGGTTTGACATAGCTTTGTATGTTAGGCAGAGATCGCCTCTGAGTAGACGATATGTGACAGAGTAAAGCTGGATTTTTTTGAGATGGTCTGCGTAGAGCATCTGTTTGAGGCTAGTAATCCTCTTTGTGAGGTATTTCTGTGGCCTTTCCAGTTGTTGTAGATGTCTTGTGAGGTACATACCAAAAAGGGCATTGTATTCTATAATGGGTCTAATGAGTGATGAGTAGAGGGGAACAATGACCTCTTTTTCCTGGACGAGAAACCTTTTGTGATGAGATGTGCCATGTAGAAGGATTTCCTGACTACTGTGGTGATGTGATTATCAAAGGAGAGACTACTGTCCACCTGTGTCCCAAGGTCTCTTATCACACTTTTGGTGTTAAGTAAACTACTGCCTATGTGGTAGTTCAGAGGTACAGAGTTTTTACCAAAAGGGATGACAATGTACGTTTTGGCATTGAGCTTGAGGCCATGGCTTTGACACCAGGCATCTGTCTCAGTGAGGCCCTTTTGTAGGATGTCCACATCATTAGGAATTATGATTATGGCTCCTAGTTGGCAGTCATCTGTGAACTTTGTTAGCCAAAGACCTTCTGTGTTAGCCTGTACTTCAGAAAAGTAGATACCAAACAGGAGAGGACCTAGGACTGAACCCTGTGGTACTCCACTAGTCACTGGTCTGAAGTTGGATTTAGAGTCTGCTACTTTCACAGTGTGGGTTCTGTCAGTGAGCCAGTTGGCAACCCATCTTGTGACATAGGGATTTATACCTAGTTTAGTGAGCTTATCTATAATTCCAGAGTGGGGGATGGTGTTGAAAGCTTTGGCGAGATCTAGATAGACTGTGTGAACCACCTTATCCTCATCTACGGCTTTGGTGACCACTTCAATGAAGTCTATCATTTTTAGGAGACATGATCTGCCTTTAGAAACCCGAACTGGGTAGTGTCCAGAGTCTGGAGATTATCAATGTCATTGTTCATAAGTTCCATGATGATACCTTCCATAGCCTTGCAGACCAGGCTCATCAGGCTAATGGGGCGGTAGTTCCCAGGGTCCGTGGTGGCTCCCCCTTTGTGGAGTGGGATAACCATTGCTGTGCACCATTCAGTGGGCACAAAGCCTGAGGTGTGGCTATGATTGAACATGGTACTTAGGTGGGGTGCCAGTTCATCCTGTAGTTCATGTAGAACGCAACCTGGGATGTTGTCTGGTCCCATAGATGCTGTGTTCTTGGCTTTGGAGAGTGTGTTTTTTACCTGTGTAGCCATGATTACAGGAGCTTTGCATTCTTCAGGTATAGAGATGGGCCCTTTAGGGAATGAGAGAGGGGTAAAGTTAGCACTGAACCTATCTGTCAGGATGTTGGCAATATCAGTTGGTTCTGTATATTTAGTGCCATTGTGCTGTAACTCAGAGCAGATCTGAGTGTTGCCATTGAGATTTTTGACATAGCTATAGAATGCTTTGTGGTTGTCTTTAGAATCAGTGGTGATTTTGTTTTCATAACTAGCTTTGGAGGATTTTTTTGATGGATCTCAGCTTCTTACTCAGGCTGACCACAGAGTTCCTCCAGTCATGGGATTTTACTCTTTTTGGCAACAGTTTCTTTCTTCTGTTGTAGAGTTTTTTTATAGCAGGGGACCACCAGATTGGCTTCCTTTCTTTGGAGGATAGCATTTTGGTTCTGTTAGGGATTGCACAATCTGTGCACTTGTGTAAGTGCTCATGAAGTGCAATTGTATAGGATTCAGCAGTCGTACCTCTATTGTCCATCAGCATGGGTTTTGTGAAGTTTGCCACTTCTGTCTTAAGAAGCGTGAAGTTGGCTTTGGAGAATTTTTTATGGTGGTTTCCCTAATGGGGGGTGGGGGTGGGATATGGATGCCTAGGGTGATTTGCTTTTGGTCGGATATGACCAACAAAGAATTGACCTCTGGTTTGGAACACCGGTTGCCCATGTTGGTAATGACCAGGTCTAGGATATTTCTGCCCCTGGTGGGGGTGTGGATAAGTTGATCCAAGGCATTGGAATTCATGAATTACAGAAAACATTGAGCACAAGAGTTGGTACATGAGTAGTTTTCCCAGTTAATGGTGGGGTAGTTGAAATCACCCATTATCAGGGTGTTAGGTTGTACCCTAATATTTTCCAGTGTATCAAGAAATGAGGAGTGGGAATCCTGGGGCATGGTGGGGGATCTGTAGCAAGCTACAATTTGGATTATGGTCTTGTACAGAGTCAGTTGCACTTGGATAATCTCGGGTGCATTATGCTGAGCAACTAGCCTGGAGGTGTGGATATCCTTAATGAATATGGACACGCCTCCACCTTTAGTGCTTTGGTCCAGGTTAGGTGGCCGAAAGGTGTGGTATAAATTATAGCCTGGTAATGCAGGGGTGCTCTCTGGAGCCTTGAACCAGGTCTCTGTCACTGCACAGATGTCGATGTTCTGCATTTTAAGGAGTGCCTTGAGTGAGTGCATTTTGAAGTTTAGACTTCTAGCATTAAGTAGCATTACCCTCAGATTTTGCTTGCTTGTACTTGTTACGGTGGTGAATTTGTCATTTGAATTTTGCCTAAAAAAGGCACTATAGGGGTGGCAAGAGCCTTAGCCAGTATCTGAAAATGCAGTACACTTGTTGGAGGGCATTTAAATATGCACAATCTCTGCAGAAGAAAAAGTCATCTAAATAATTCCACATTAAAGAGATTTGTAACTAATGAAGAGGTTACCACTAGCAAACAACTTTATATTTCATTGTTTCATCTACAAATATAGTGCCTGTTGCCCTTGAGGAATAAATTGCCTATGTTATATTAAAAAAATGATAAGCTAGTAATATTGCAATAGGGAATGGATGGCAAACTGATAACAGGTTCATCATTACTAGATATCTCCACCAAAGAGGACATTCTCAGGACTGCAGCATCCACCCCCTTTAAATGTACAACACAGTACAGTATCAGCAATGCATCTATATACTGTGGGAGTAGAACTTGCAGCCTTCTGCATCAAAAGCAAGTACACTACCTGTTGTGCTATTAACAATACAAACAGACTCAGCATAAGCAACACTAAACTTCTCTTCAAGCTCTCAGCTCCTTGTAAAATCCACTAGACACTCAACTGTAGCTCTCAACTCTGAAGCACAAGAAATCTGGAAAAAGATAATTTATAGGGGGGGGGACAAAAGCCCAAAAACTAGGGACACATTTTAAACATTGCTTGTATAATCTTGGAAAGTTGCTATAATAAAATGCTGTGTTACCACCATGCATTTCACTGCAAAGTCTTGAACCCAAGAACCTGTGTACTACAGTCCAAGCAACATACCACTACTCTAAATCAGCTGTTCCTTGAAAGACAGGTAGACTGAAACTTAAATGGCTATCATTTAGTGAATTCAGTTCTCACCATAGCTCTCAACCTCTTAGCACAAAAAAACCTGGGCAAAGCCAATAATGGGGGAATACAGCCCCAAAAATAGGTACAAATTTCAAATATTGATGTTATAAACAGAAAATTGCTAGAATAAAAGGTTTTGTATTGCCATGTACTTTCTTATGAAGTCTGAAATTCAAATGCCTGTCATTATTTAGTTAATTCAAAATCTGGAAAACCACAGATTTTATAAGGAACAGAACAAAAATATGAGGCAAAATTTCACAAAAACAAAAATAGGAGGCAAAAATTTTACAAGTGGTGGTGGGTAGGAAATTTAAGCTCTTGCTACCTACTCCCAAGGTACAGGGTTTGAGTCTAGCCACTACCAGGTATATTTCCCGAGTTCTCTCTAGCCACCAGGTATATTTAACTTAGGCATTACACACACACACACATACACCCTACCTGAGTCAGCTTCATTAAAAGGAGTCCAGTACAGGTTTCATAAAGCTCTTCATTAAATTCCTGCAGCAGCAGCAAGGAGCTCAGTTGTTTCAAAAAAGCCCCGCAAGAACAAAGTCCTTCCCCTTCCTGTGAGAGCAAGCTACCCAGCCTGCATACATTGCAGTCCGATCCCCTTCCAGTCTACGCAGTTGTAACTGCATAGACTTCTGGGATCTCTGTTGCCTGAATTCTGCCTTCCTAAACTGGACTGGTTCACCAGCAGTCCAGATTCCTGTGCGCATGCTCCACACACTGGTTCATCAGCAGTCTGGATTCTGGGAATGCCATGAACATGCATGGGTGAAGTTCTGGGATTTGTGTTTGTTTTTTTATTTTGTTTTTCTTTTTTTCTTTTTATTTTAATGTAATTTTACAGCTGGGGGGGCTGCAGTCCTGCAGTCCAATAGCACGAACCGCCCCAGCTGGACACTATATTTTGTCCTCATGTAAGCTGACCAGATCCTTTTCTACTCCCTACCTCTGTACTGGTCAATCAGTCTATCCCTCACCTCCTTTTACCTTTGTCTCCTTCTAGCATTATGCAATTTCCTCATTTCTTTTGTGAATATGGAGACAAAGAACTTGGTCAGTATTTCATCAATGTAGTTCTTATACCTTCCTTACATGAGTCATCTGTTTCCATTTGTACTCACCTTCTCCCTTTCTGAAATGCAGCTAAAAGTTACTCCCCTCCTCATTTTTATCCCATGGGATAGTTTTGTCTCTAGTTGTCCTCAGTCTTCCCCATTTGTCTAGTAAATATTTCTCATTGCTTTGATACAGGCTTACTTCTCTTTTGTCCCTTCTAGATCTTTCCACCATTCAAATGCGTCTTCATTGTTCCTGAATACAGCACTGAACTCCCTGTTCAGGCACTCTGATCTCCTCCTGAGCTCTTACTCCCTTCTTTGGGGCATACCTTACCCACATTTTTGAATACCATCTCTACATTTTATTCACAGGCGGTTTGCCCCATCTGTTTCTTCCCATTATTCTTCTTCTTGGTGCATCTCCAGTCACAGCTTTCAGTTGTCTCACACTGCTTTATCTCTGTCCTTGGGTCTCAACTGCTGTGCATGAATAATACAATACTGTAGCATGGTTATTGCCAGCCAGTGGTGGTTTCACTTCGTTAGGACAAGCTTCATTTGATCTGTCAATGACCAAATCTGTTGTCTGGTGACTTCTTGTATCAAATGAGTTAATTCCACCTAATCAAGAGCTTCTATCAAGCTCATTCTTCTTCTATCCTTGCTCTATGAAGTGACCAGTGTACAGCTAGGAGACTAATATCTCCCATCACCATCACTCACTTTTTTCTAGCCTAGCTTCTGAACTTGTCCACCAAGACACTGGTCACTTCTACTGATATGTCTGGAGATTGGCTAATGTCATCTATCTACCAGCTCTCTTCATATGCGACCTGCAGTTTGACTACCAGAGCACTTGCCTTCTTTGTCACTTAATTTCTGCCCTACAACCCTGTTCCAGCTTTCATGTTTCTTACAAATACTGCTAACCCCAACCTAAGCTCCTCACATTGCACAGTATCACTTTGGCAAACCTTTTCTGCTCTTTCATCATCTTTCTCCCTCCTACCTTTCCAAGAATCCCTCATGCTCACTGCCTCTTTTTTATTTTCTCCTAGTTCTGCCATGCCCTTCTAATTTCTTTACATCATATGTTTCTGTGTGTTCCTGTTCTTTTTCCCTTTCTCTATACCTCAGTTTATAAGTGACAGGGAGTCCACATACACCTCAAACCTCTCTTTCATCAGTGCTGCTCCTGCCTTTATGAGGCAGGGTATATCTTCATCATAAAACTGCTCCCTAACTCATGCTCCCACCCGCCAGTTGTCCACATACCAGTGTTCACTGCCCTATGCCTAATGTAACAACCATTCATTGTAGTCACAGATTCTTAGTTCCCTTTTAGTGATGGCAGAAGTCAAGGGTGGTAACTCCAAGACAGCTATCAAGCACCCAGGCTCCTAATTTCTGATATCCAAAACCACCCTTTTGCCTTCTAGGCTATTTTCTTCACTGGTTGTCCTACTAGGTTATTGGTTGATTTGAGGAATGTCACATGACAGGTGCTATTTCTCCATCTATCTTCTTCTCCTCTTACACGATCCTGTCTCAGGATAGACTGGATATTGCTATCACCCTAGCCAGATCTGCCATATTCCCACCTCCAGAGTTCTAAACTGCTTGCCAATAGAACCTATGATTACTAGCACCTTACCTATAGCCTTGATGCTAACTCTGTGGTCCTACCTAACTCCCCTGTTATTATCTACTGAACTTTTTACCTTTATCCTTTTATATCTGTTTTCATTCTTTTTTGCCTCCTCGTACTTAGCTATTGATACATCATAGGTTCATAGGTTGGTACTAGGTTATCAGCCCTAGGGCCTATACAAGCCTAGCCATAACAATTCCCTGGCTATTTCTTCCCACGTATTTACTTCCCTGGACCTCTGTCTAGCAGGGCAACTGACATGATCCTCGGGGTGAATTTCCTTTCTCCATCCAATCGTCAAGGTTCCTTTTGAAGAGGGCCAAAGAGGCACTCTGCTTGACATGTATGGGCAGTCTATTCCGGAGTCCGGGGAGTCTGTGGGTTAGGAACCTATCCCTCCAGCATGTTTTGTTTATTGTGATGACAAGATTTAGATCTCTGGAGTGTGTGGCTCTGAGGGATTGGGATTTATTTAAGTGTAGCATGTCCAACAGCTCTGGGTTTCATTAATGCTGGCTTCTACTACCTTACTGCACTTACCAACTTCTCCATTTTTAATGCCCCCCTTCCTTAGAGTTACACCTTTCAACTTACTCCTAGGTCAGTATTTCTTTTCTGTTAGCTTCCCCCCATCTCCTCTGTAGTAACTTTCTCCTTCTTACATCCTTTCTCATCTCCTAATTCACTCACTGCTTGCCTTTTCTTCTCTACTTGAAACAACTTCTTACTGGACACTTTACTTTCTCAGACCATGTTCTGTCAGCTCCTTATTTTTCATCCCTGCTACTTTTTGATTATTTTATGTTCTGATTCTTCTCCTCCCTCTCACATTCTGGGTTTCCATAGGTCCAGTTCTTGGATTCCTTCAGACTCTGGTTACCTCCACTCATGCAGTACCTCTACTTGATCCTGCCAGCTGATCCTCTATACTGCCCCATTCCCTGATGTACATATCTTATTCAATTTTTGTATGACAGCTTCCCAAATTCCTGCATTTCTTATTTCAGGCCTCTTTGTAGTACCTGCTGTACATCACTGCCTTCCCCACAAGCCACTGAACCACACTGTCTGCCCAGATCTGGAACACATCAAATATGTTTCCTGTTTCTGTCCACTAATCTCTGTTACCAATATTCTCAGTCAGTAATTTGTCTCACATGCACTGAAAGATGCTGGTGAAAGGAGATCTTGCGAGGTCAAGAAGGTTTGACACCTAGCATATGTCCTAACTATGCCCACTTTGTTTTGTTTTAATTAACCAGTTGGTACTTTCCTCTCTAACCTGGACTACATTGGCATTGTTATTTCTTGCTACTTTCAGCTCTTTAAATGTTATTTATTATGTCTAACTGAGCCTATTCATTTAATATGTACTAGATCAGTCTAGTTCTGCTGCAGCTCTGTTTTACATGTCTGTGCTGAATACTGGTATTGAGTGATATCTAAATGATATGAGATGGTTTTGTTTTATTTTTCCTTCCCCCATTTTCCAATACTACTCAGTTGGTCTATTAGTTTTTTTATTATTTTATATATTTGTTAACCAGGTAAGCCCATTGGACACAAGTGCCCCTTTTCAGAGTGACCAGGTAGCACTGTCTGCTTAAATGACTTGCTCAGAATTACATAGCAAACAAATGGAGTTGGAAGGAATCAAACCAGATACCACTGACTACAGGAAGCAGGCAATTAATAGGTTTGATCCTCAGTTTTCTGTAGTAACTAGCAGACAGTTCATTACAGCCTCTCTGCTCACTGGTACCTAAAGCTTTTAAAAGCTGTGGAAACCTTGCATGTTCACACAAACATACTAGCATGGCAGAAAAAAGGCTCAAAAGGAAAAGTGCAGAAGTATTTGCTTGTGACATCACTGGCCTCTGTAACCCTTGACTGGGAAGAAAGGACTGCCTCCTTTTAAGTAACTTTCCAGTACAGAGTTTCTTGTTGTTGGCACTTATATTATCCCTGCTTTGCTTAGAAATGTACTCACTTCCAGAGTTCTGTTCCTATGAACATGCATTTAAGGTTCCAGTCTTATATTATCTCTCCTCCAGGACATTTGCTGTAAGACACTTGCAGTACTTTTATCCAGTTATTTTCTCTCTGCCTGGGACTGAGATCACATCCTAATGTAGAACAACACAGATCTTTAGCTCTGGAAACAGCCATCTGTGGCCATTAAAACCACCATTTTTTCCACCTTGCTGATGCTCTCCTGTCCATATTTCCATTTTTCTCTTTTTTTATACTTCTGGTTGATATCTATTCTCTATTCCATGAACAGTTCTATCTCAACACTGTAGGATGGTTAAAATTGCTGAAAAGAGACTCAATAGGTCAAGTGACTGGATTATTTGTAATCTGGCAGGCCTGCTCTGATGTTACTGGTCTCTGTAGCTCTTGATTGGTTAGAAAGGGCTGCCTTACAAAGGCAGGCATTCCTGTATAGGGAGCTTCTGTATTTTGGCTACCTTCTTATCCATGCTTTGCCAAAACCTATACCTATCTCCAGCCATTCTTTTCCCAGATCTATAATTTTCCATCAGGAGGTCTTTTTCCAAGATGTTTTGCAAGCACACAGATCTTTAGTTGTGAGAACAGACTTTTGTGGCAGTTAGAACCCCTCTCTTTTTCTCATGCTGTGCTGTCAGCATTGCCTCCTTCCTCTTTTCTCTATTGCTTCTGACTCACCTCCATGCTGGAGTCCTTTCCATAATACTGAGCTGATTAGGAAAGTTGAAAACAAATGACCACTAAGTACTTACAAGTACTTCTCTTCAGTTCTAATGTACAGTGAGTGCAGAAAGTGTGCTTTTTTGTCTGTAGGTTAGTTTTCTATACGCTCCTATCTGTTGGCTTGCTTTCATATATGGGTGGCAAGGTTTGGAATGTAAAAAGCATCACATGAATGAGCAGTGTAATGCTCTTTCTATAAGGTCTGCACATCACTATTCCACATCTCAGGTTGTGAATTATTGAATTAGGAAATGTCACTATGCCACTATATAGATACTGTTGCAGTTGCTGTAAAAGCCCACAGCTATATGCTATGAACTATTATACAGATACAACTAAATTATAAAATAATGGTACTTACGTATTATCACAACCAGAGTTATAACACTGTATAATTCCCAGAAGTAGAGCCACAGCTGACTTACTTTTCATGAAGTAAACCTATATTGCTGCTCATTTCGGCATTACTGACTGTACATTCCAGCAAATGTTTTAAACCGCTGAAAAAATTATGAATTACATGACGTTACTAAGCTGGCAGCAATATGCTTCCTAAAGCAAGACATGCACGAAGCACCTGTCATTATGGACTGTTATATTACTTTAACTGCTGCACCCAACAAACAATTTAAGTCAGCGTAATCATTCCCATAAATACAAGCACAGCTTATTACAGTTTTGGTTAAGCTGGTTATTGGGATTACCTTGTTCTCCTGTATTTATTTAAATGTAATATATGTGACTGACAGTTTGGTGGAGCTTTTCTCCTCAGTTCTGCGCTGAGAAAGAGTCTACTCTGTACCCACTTGGAGTAACCCGGTTAACAAATGTCACTTTAACATAATCAAAAATGATTTCTCCTGAACTAAAGCTATGTAAGCCTATGCTGCCGCTGTTGATTTCAAGCTGAGGAAAACTTTCTTACTTACTTGCTTGCTGTTAGACCCTTTGTCGAAAGTGGAGAAATCAGTACTTAAAGATTCCATCTGTCAGTACGATAGCAGCCATGACAATTACAGCATGAATCTGTAATGCACGCAAATCCGGATGAGGATTTCAAAATGATTTTGTGTTCCTGAAGGTAATGCAAAGCTTTTGTTTGCAATAAGGACTTTCAGTAATACCTTACAGTTGTTCATGGCCTGGTTTCAGTTGAATATTCCGAATTTCACACTCACAAAAATCTGGTTGCGATAATACGTAAGTACCAAAATAATTTAAACTTAAGGTAAAGTACCACCCCAAGCTTGTGATGTATGCCTGAACATAAGTCACTAAGTCTTTTGTGCTTCCTTGAGCAATGTATTATTATTATTTCAGTTTATATATAATATTATATATTAATATATATTAAGTATAGATGCTTAAAGAAGCATAGAGGTCTTCTAGGGCATGATGATACCTAACAGTTGGAGAAATCACATTCCCAAACTCCAAGACAAACATAAGTTGGTAGAAAGTTGTTGAAAAAAACAGGTTTGCTCCTTTTATTCTACCCTCCACATTTTTGCCCCAATATGATAGCTACCTGTGAGGATAGTTACCTTGTCAAAGAAGACTAGATGTATCAAATGCCCCAGTTTGGCTTTATTGTATTACTGTCTTTGTCCACATCAGTAATCCTGGCCCCAGACCTTGTTTTGAGCTGTGAGTCACCTTTCTGTTGGACTACATCATCATATGGCGGTCCATAACCCAGTATGAATCATACAAAGACACTTGCCATCATGTACAGCTTGCTTTGTATCCCACTGTCACTTTCTGAACCCATATCATACAGAATACCTTGGTATGCATAGCAGAAGTTACCTGTAAAAGTTGTCATTTAATGAATGGGTGTATTACTGACCCTGGTGGTCACAATCACTCAGACCCCTCAGTGTTAATTGCTATACACTGATAGGAATACTGATGGTAAAGCACCAGTTCATCTGTGCTGTGATCCCCACCATTTCCAACAATCCCCTCCTCCATTCAAATAACATGCATTCATCATTCCTTCTGTTAAGATTTATATGCAACAAGGTATATGGTCAATTCATAAGATGTTTGCATTAAACTGAATATAGAGTTGTACATACATGCATATTGTTAATCATCAATGCAAGACTGGATTAGAATTTAGGCTACTGTTGTGATTTCAATCAACAGAATCTCAGCCTGTCTTCCATAGGCCAGTCACTTTTCTTTGAAAGGGCATGAACTAGTATTGTTTCTTATTGTCCCTCAGGATAATGTAAGGCTTGTATCAACATTAACTATTAGCAATCCTCCTATGTTATTGGTCAAAGGAATGTGTCATCTCCGGCAGCAACATAGGAGGGTTGGGTGTAGTGGCACATAGTGGTACTTTTTGACAGGTGAAAAGACATACTGGAAAACTGAAATTAAGCTTACAATAGACACTGCATGGCTGGCCAGAGAGGGCTTTGTTGTGTACACTCAGTTCAACTGTATGTGGTTAGAAGGCTCTTGGATGTGAATGTACAGCAATAACTTATCTGCCTTGATGATTTTCTGGCATGGTAGCATACGCCTTAAAGTATCACTGTGTGCATTAGTACTAATAATTATTATAAGGTATTACTTCAGAATATGCTTATATGGCTGAAATAAAAAAATGTTACTCTGCATTGTAGCTGAAAGTTTTACCACTGTAGAGTTTTTCTTCAAATCTATGAATAGGTAACCTTTATGATGAAGTGAGTAAAACAGCACTTCTCATTTTGGTAAACAAACATAATTTATTAATGACAAAGTTAGTACTGCAGAAGTATGCATTTTTAAAATGTTCAGTTACACAGCCCAAAAAAGTAGCAAAGATGCAGAAGTGAGACAAATCAGATGTTGGATGTTATAGGTGACAAATCTGCAAGCCATGGACATGAATTGTCTGACAGATTTTCAGGGCTGTTCATTATCCAAAACATACAAGACCAAAAAAAAAAAAGAAAGAAAAGAAACTGTACTTAGTTGTATCACTGACTGTACGGATGTGGCAACCGATCGTTGGTTAGTTTGGCTACAATATTTTACTTGTAATGAATTACTGGAAAACAATATGTAATTCTAGGCAATAAACCAATGATATCATGAGATCAATAGCTGCTTATATTTTAGCATTTGTAGCCAGAAATTATCTGGTTAAGCAACACCATTTGCATGATAGTTTAATAAGAACTATTTTGTTGAAATGCTGAAGTTTAAGTATACCAAAGCTACAGTCAGGGGGTTGCTGCTGAGACCCCAGTGTCAGTGAAGACATCAATGTATGACCCACTATAATGGAAATGAAGGACTGAGCAGCCTTCTTACCTCTCCTTACTAAATATATCTATTAAATTACAGGAAAATTCCAAAAGGTATTTCTCCTTTCTTTTCTTTTGCTACACATTCCACAGTTAAGCGTAAGCATATTGGATAAATATTTGTTTCAGGAGTAGAGCAGTGCAGTGGTTATTGTTACT
The DNA here is from genome assembly GCF_019279795.1 of Protopterus annectens. Classification (NCBI taxonomy): domain Eukaryota; kingdom Metazoa; phylum Chordata; order Ceratodontiformes; family Protopteridae; genus Protopterus; species Protopterus annectens. The sequence goes on from NC_056744.1 coordinate 832,975,265, forward strand.
TTATCACAGTGCTCAGTTCTGCAGTTCATTCCCCAACTAGGGTACCTTCTGAGGGGAGTCTGCATACACTTTCTGTGTCCAATGGGATTTTACTGATAGTTTCAGTTTCTTTCTGTATCTCAAAGCCATGCAGTATGAGATTTGGATATACTTTAAAGTGCCAGTAGGTGTGACTGCTGTGTGTGTGTTTGTGTGTGTGTGTGTGTGTGTGTGTGTGTGTGTGTGTGTGTGTGTGTGTGTGTGTGTGTGTGTGTGTGTGTGTGGGCATGAGCATTTGTATACATCCTGAATTGACTGAAATCATATCCAGAATTAGGAATACACTACTTTGTACTGGATAAAATGGGTATTGAAGAATAAAAGAATATTTGTTTTTGGTAAAAAAACTGAGTGACATTTTAATAATTCCTGAGTGTCATAATGGGAGCTAGACTTTATTTACATTGTATAAATAGAAAAATGAAAAGATCAAAAGATTATGTTAACCTTGAGACTTCAGTATAATATCCTAAAGCCACAGCTGTACACTTAAGAAGCCACATGAACTAAGGCAAAGGCAGTAAAAGAAATAGATAAATTTGGCACTCAGAGCTGCAGATAAATCACAAACAGTGTGTGAACTTAATAAAACTTAAATTAAGAAACATAATACACATGCTAGAGATGCACCATCTCCTACAGAGAGATTTAACCTATCAAGATGACCTCCTGCATTTCAATAATGTAAAAGTAAAATGTCCTAAATGTTCAAAAGTCATCTCACTTAAAATTTCCACACAGAGGTAAGACTCTAATAAGTATCATAGGATACCTGCCTTCCCAGAAGACGTAACTGGAAAAAAAGTCACATATGGGTCCAGATTAGTACTTACAAACAAAAACTATTGTTGCAGTTAGATTATATTCCACTTAATATAATGACAGGTTACAAAGAAAATGGCCATGGAGAATGTAGATTTAGCAACGTAGGATAACAATGCTTCTTGTTTAATGTGTTATTTTTGTCTGGATGTAACTGTTAAGAAGTTGTAAATGAAGCCAGACAATTTTAAAAGTAAACACAAGGATAAAGCAAGAAAAACTGCTATACAGCCCAGGCTAGTAAAGGCAAAGTATGCAAATCAAGTTTAGTAGTGATTCTTAGAGCAGATTCAAATCATTCAGACACTGTATGTTCAAGAAAAGAGGGTAAAGAACAGTAAGGACATAGAAAAATGTAAATCCCAATATGTAGAGTACAAAAGTCAAAAGTCATGTGGTGCGCAAAACTGAACCCAGTGAATTAGCTTTAACCCCTAAACCGATTCTTTAAATTAAAGGACAGGAAACGTTTAAAGAGATTACATGATTTATCAAAACATATGTTAACTTTACTATCAATAATTTGCTTCCATAGTTTGATAAGTCTGTCAAACAATGTGTGAAGTAAAACAAGACAGAAACTCATCTCTCAAAATATGAGCTTTAACATCAGAGCTCATCCATGGTATTGCATCATTCCTTGGTAGAAATAATCCAAAATTAAAATCTAAAGCTACTGTTTAATTCTGAATTTATAATCTGACCTTTGTGCATTTGTTTAACACATATGATTAAATAAACTGCTGATCTACAAATGTAGCTAGAAATAGAAAGCTTTTAATAGTTATATAAAATCATTTAGGTGCACAAATTCTTGTAATGAGACGTCAGATGTGTAAAGGTTAATAAGTAGATCAATCAGAAGGGTCAATACTAAAAAAATCAGTGCAACCAAAACAAGAAAACTGAAGTAGAAGAAATGCCTATAGCAAAGCCATATCAGACACCAACCAGGATACATGCAACTGGTGTTCAACTCAAACAATGCAGCAAGGTCATAATTCCAAATAAGTTTTTTTAATCTTTTAATAACAATGAATTAAATAGCACATGTAGAAAAGCAGTCAACATTGCTGCTTCATAGCACTTGATTGTCTGGTTCAGTTCCAATCTGGGGTACCTTCTGTGAGCAGTTTGCATATCAGTCCAGTGTTCATGTATGTTTTCTTTAGGTGTTGTTTTTCCACCGGCAGTTTAAAGACATGCCATTTGGTGGACTGATGAACTTCTAAACTGGCAAATTGTGTGTGTGTGTGTGTGTGTGTGTGTGTGTGTGTGTGTGTGTGTGTGTGTGCGCGCACATGAGTGTAAGAATGTGTGCATGTCTGCACATGTGAGCGCGTGTGTGTCTGTGTGTGTGCACATGCTCACACACATAGATGTGAGACTGCATCCTTTGATAGCCTTACTTCCTGTCCAGGTTTGTTTCTTATTGTCTGCCAGGTTGTCAGAACAGGTTCTAGTTCCCTCTGACCCTGAATAGGATAAAGTAAGTACTGAAGAATAACCAAATGAATTAATTAATGAATGAAAAAGGCATATAATATTTATCTACAGGTAGAATGTGATGATATGCTGGGAAATCAAGGTCCAAAGGAGCAACATGTTTTAAATAGTTGCCAGGGCAAGTGGATGTAGATATATTTTCTTGTATGAGAGTACAGAAAATACTAAAAAGAAGCAGGAAAAAAAAATCAAGAGATGCCCAGGCATTTACATTTTTGAAAGAATATTCAGACTGGCTAGTCATTCTGTTCTTGGAGGTAAGGGGTACTACAGCAATAATTGCCTTACATGGAAGCGTATTATCACACTTGAAAATAGTAGGGTATTCGTATTAGTGATATCTGAACAAAGGACTGGGGAGCAAATTAAAAATGCATAAAGCAATCACCAAAGTTAGTGATAAAAGTTTTACATGACTTGTAATCAAGTAGAAAGTGAGCCTTAATATTATTGTGATTAAGTTAATGAGAGATGAAAGTTAGAATGGTGGACGAGTAACCAATTTTAAAGAAGCTGTGAACAAAATGCATGGTTCATAGGTTCATACTAGGCTATCTGCCCTGGGGCAATTATAAGCCTAGCCCGATTCTGTATGGCTTATGCCACCCCTTGATTTGAGTATACTGTGCCCTTTTTAAGGTTTAGTTTACTGTGCCTCTGTCTAATAGTGACACGGGAGTAATCCCTGGGACAAACCTACGATCCCCCATCCACCTATCGAGATTCTTCTTGAAGAGATTCAGTGAGGTGCTCTGCCTCACATGAACTGGAATTCTATTCCAGAGTGAAGGGAGCCTCTGGGTTATGAACCTGTCCCTCCAGCAAGTTCTATTTATTTCTGTGCTGAGGTTCAAGTCCCTCGAGCGTATGGTCTAAGGGATTTAGATTTACTGAGGTGGAGCATGTCCATTAATTCTGGATTTGACTTAGCTTTGTATGTCAGGCATAGATCGCCTCGAAGTAGGCGGTATGCAACTGAGTAGAGCTGGAGTTTTTTTAACCGAGCAGCATATGGCATCTGTTTGAGACCCTTGATCCTCTTGGTGAGATACTTTTGGGGTCTTTCTAATTGCTGCAGGTGTTGGGTAAGGTACATCCCAAAAGGGGCATTGTATTCTATGATGGGCCTGATGAGGGATGAATAAAGGGGCACGATTACCTCTCTTGATCTAGATGTGAAACCCTTCGTGATGAGGTGGGCTATGTAGAAGGTCTTTTTAACCATTTTGGCAATGTGGTTTTCAAAGGAGAGATTGCTATCAACTTGGGTCCCCAGGTCCCTAATAACTTTCTCTGTACTTAATGGGTTTCCGCCTACATGGTAATTTGTGGGCACATTGTTTTTGCCAAAGGGTATGACTATACATGTTTTGGCATTTAGCTTTAAACCATGGCGCTGGCACCAGTTATCTGTCTCTGTGAGACCTGTTTGAAGGATGTTTGTGTCAGCTGGAGAGTCGATTATGGCACCCAGTTTGCAGTCGTCTGCGAACTTGGTGAGCCATAGTCCTCCCACGTTTGCCTGTACCTCGGGAAAAGTATATACCGAACAAGAGTGGTCCCAGGACAGAACCCTGTGGGATGTCACTTGTGACCAGTTTCGAGTCTGACATGGCTCCAGCAACTCTCACTCTGTGGGTTCTGTCTTTGAGCCAGTTTGCGACCCATCTTGTGACATAGGGGTTTATATTTAAGCTGGATAGCTTATCTATGATGCCTGAGTGGGGTATTGTGTCAAATGCCTTTGCAAGGTCCAGATAGGCTGTGTGGACTACCTTCCCTTCATCTATGGCTTTGGTGACTGTTTTGAAGAAGTCAACCAGGTTCAAAAGGCAGGATCTGCCCTTGACAAAGCCGAACTGGGTAGGATCTAGTGTCTGTAGGTCCCCAATGTCTTTGTTTATGAGCTCCATGATGATCCTCTCCATAGCCTTGCAGACTAAGCTAGTCAGGCTTATGGGGCGATAGTTTCCAGGGTCCATAGAGGCTCCACCTTTGTGGAGTGGGACCACTGTTGCTGTATGCCATTCTGTGGGCACATATCCTGTAGTGAGGCTGAGATTGTATAGCTATTTTATTTGAGGGATTAGTTCCTCTTGGAGTTCATGTAGGATGCAACCTGGGATGCCATCTGGTCCTATGGAAGCAGTGTTTTTTGCTTTGGAGAGGGCAGCTTTCACCTGAGCATCAGAGATGTTTGGGAGGCAGCCCTCTGCCGGGATAGATACTTGCTCTTTTGGGGAGAAGTTTGCACTGAACCTGTCTGCCAGGATATTGGCGATGTCTGTGAGTTCAGTGTATTTTTGTCGTTTAGAATCAACTCAGAACAAGTCGGGGAGTTGCATCCCAGGTTCCTAACATAACTGAAAAAGCCTTATGATTGTCTTTGGTGTCCTGTGCAATTTTTCTCTCGAAGCTGGCCTTGGAGGATTTTATGAGGGATCGTAATTTTTGCTAGTACTGATCAGAGATGCCTTCCTATTAGGGATTTTGCTCTATCATGTAGTAGCTTCCTCCTTCTGTTGTACAGTTTATTTATGGCAGGGGTCCACCAGACTGGGCGCCTGCCTTTGGATGATTGGGTCTTGGTTTTGTTTGGGATAGCATGATCCATGCATTCCTGGAGATGTCTGTAGAATGCGTTTATATAGGATTCTGCAGTTTGGGCCGTAGTTTCCACTGGCCCTGGGGCCTTGAAGGATTCCACTTCGGTTTTGAGAAGTGAGAAGTTCACTTTTGAGAAGTTTTTCACTGTGGTTTTCTGGGCTAGGGGTGGGGTTGGGATGTGGACATCCAGTGAAATTAATTTATGGTCTGATCAATGAGGGATATACTTCTGGTGTGGAGTATAGAGTCCCCATGTTGGTAATGATCAGGTCTAGTATGTTGTCCCCTCTTGTGTGAGTGGTGACTAGTTGTTCCATATCATTTTAGTTTATAATTTCCAGGAACCTTTGGGCTAAGGTGCTGGGGCTTGAGTAGTGCTCCCAGTCAATGTTTGGGTAGTTGAAGTCGCCCGATATAATGGAGTTCGGAGAGATCTTCATGTTCTCTAATGTTTTCAGGAAAGTCGAGTGGGATTCCTGACTTTGAGAGGGTGGTCTGTAGGATGCTATAAACTGAAAAGCAGTCTTGCCCACTGTTAGTTGCACATGGATGGTCTCCGATACTTCGTGCAATGCCACTAACCTGGAGGTGTGGATATCCTTAATAAATATGGAAACTCCTCCTCCTTTTGTGGTATGGTCCGGGTTTTGGGGCCAAAAAGCATGATATGAGGTATAGCCTGGTAGTGCTGGGGTGCTCTCTGGAGCCTTGAACCAGGTTTCTGTCACTGCACAGATATCGATGTTCTCCATACTGAGGAGAGCTTTGAGTGCATGCATCTTGAGGTTAAGACTTCTGGCGTTAAGCAGCATTACCCTTAGTTTCTTGTTCCTTGTGCTGTCTATGGGGGTGGGTTTGACTTTTGAGCCTTGCCTAAAAAAGGCACTATGGGGGTGGCAAGAGCCTTTGCAATATCCGAAAGCCCAGTGGTGACAGGTGCAAGCCATCTCTAGCAAAGCAGCGTGGCTTGTCGAGCATGTCATCCCAGGCTGACAGACACTGGATCCCCTTTGAATGACACCAAAATTTTAGCCAATTGTTAAAATCGATCATTTTGCCTTTGTACTGTGGCATCATTCTAGGTGAGGGTAAGATGCTGCTCAAGGTCAGGGTCATACCAGCCTGGGCTACATGATCAGAGAGCTCCTCTATGTCTCTTTTCATGTAGTCCAGGGAGGTACGTCTCAGGTCATTCACACCAGCATGTACAATGACTGAGTCATATTTGTATTTGCTTTGGAGTGACCTGAGTGCTTGCGTTATGTGGCGGATCCTAGCACCCGACAGGCAGCTCACCATGATCTTCTCTTTATTCAGCCTGGTGAGTGGGACGTCAGTGTGTCTGACAATGGAGTCACCTATTACAAGAGTATCAGGTGTGTTATTCAGCCTTAAGGGCTGTGGCTGCTTGGCACACTGACTTTGTGGGCTATGTGTTGTGCGTGTTTTGTTTTGAGGTAGCATTTGCTTGGATGTCTGCTTTGGAGGTCTCTGTTGCTTAGGTAGATTTTTATTTAGAGCCTCTGAGTATGTTTTTGTGTATTTATGTGTTTGGTTCGCTGATGTGGTTGGACTATGTGATACTGGAATTGTGTTGTGTGAGGTTACCTTCTCCTCCTGACTGGTTACACCAATTTTGAGATGAGAGAGCTCAGCCTCCAGTTTGGCTAAATAGTTGCATCTCTCACATATATTTGAACCTGTTTGGAGGAGGAGAGGGTTGTCCGTGTACATGAGACAGTTGTAACATTGCCTCAAAATTCCCAGATTTACCAGCTGGACTGGAGAGGAAACCATTGACTGACCTTTGGACATGCTAGAGTAATATAGGGAAACTGAATTTAAGATGGACCAATAGAGGACAGGGTAATCGTAGAGAGTATAAGAGTAAGTAGTGCTTATGGTTTAATAGTGCTAACTTGTAGGATTACTTAATTAGACCAGTGAAGGGCCTTAGAATGAGAATATGGTGTTTAAATTGAGAGATAGAGCAGTTCTAAGGGAAAAAGTGAAGAGCAGACTTTGTGGAGCCATGAATAGTTTAAACCCAATTAGGCAGCACTGCCCGCTGTTGCACTATGCACAAAAATGCGCAAAACCGTGCAAAAGAGGGTTTTAAGAGAGGAAGATGAAGGAGTTTGGAATTGACCCAAAATGGCCAATAAAACTAAAGTTTCAAGTCAGTAACCACTCTCACAGGGGCAGGCAGGCTGCTCAATGTTTTTCACTGCCACTGATCAACAGAGAGACTTCCCTTTAGCCCAAGCAAAAAATGGCCTCCAAGAAACTTACAAACAGTTCAAGAACAGCAAGCCTGTAACTGAACTTTTTTAATTCTCAGAAAAGTGGGAAAAAAGCAAGATTTTTTTTTTTTGTTTTGTTTTTTTCAGAGATAGCAGAGGTTCACAAGTATCAACAAGTTATAAAAGTGCAGTAAATGACCCCACACAAGAGTGCTAGGCCAAAGACTGATAAAATGCAAGTTTTGAGAAAAAAACGATTTTAAAAATAAGTGCAAACAGGAAATTCAGTAAACAGCTCTAGGTTCTGCTCTAAATACAGTTACTAATGCAGAAATCAAGTTTAACAAGCCAGAAAATACTCAAAATAGGTGGCTATGCAGAAAAACTTAGCAAATAAACAGAGGAAAAATACTTAAAATCTCAAAAGTGGCTCCTTTCTTCTCTCAGCATTTTCTTCTCTTGGTGGGTGCTTCACCAACAGCCAACAAGCCTGAAAAGATGCCAAAACCACGAGGCAACCAGGTTTTAAGAGAGGAAGATGAAGGAGTTTGGAATTGACCCAAAATGGCCAATAAAACTACAGTTTTAAGTCAGTAACCACTCCCACAGAGGCAGGCAGCCTGCTCAATGTTTTTCACTGCCACTGATCAACAGAGAGACTTCCCTTTAGCCCAAGCAAAAAATGGCCTCCAAGAAACTTACAAACAGTTCAAGAACAGCAAGCCTGTAACTGAACTTTTTTAAATCTCAGAAAAGTGGGAAAAAAGCAAGATTTTTTTTGTTTTTTTGGTTTTTCAGAGATAGCAGAGGCTCACAAGTATCAACAAGTTATAACAGTGCAGTAAATGACCCCACACAAGAGTGCTAGGCCAAAGACAGATAAAATGCAAGTTTTGAGAAAAAAACGATTTTAAAATAAGCGGAAACAGGAAATTCAGTAAACAGCTCTAGGTTGTGCTCTAAATACAGTTACTAATGCAGAAATCAAGTTTAACAAGCCAAAAAATGCTCAAAATAGGTGGCTATGCAGAAAAACTTAGCAAATAAACAGAGGAAAAATACTTAAAATCTCAAAAGTGGCTCCTTTCTTCTCTCAGCGTTTTTTCCTCTTGGTGGGTGCTTCACCAACAGCCAACAAGCATGAATTAATAAGACATTATGGAAAGATATTGTACAAAAATGCCACTACAGAAACTTCTGAAATATATCCCCAGATGTTTAGAACCTTAAAATATTAAACCATTTAGTAGACACTGTGGATTAACAAAGGGTAGGTAAAGAAGGTGTAACAGAGGTGGTAGCAGAAATGGAAACTAAACAAGAAATGGAAAAAAAAGCTTTTAGCCGTTTATAATAAATCTCTGTTAAATTACTAAATAAATTATTTGAATCATGAACAACACACTTAAATGGACCACTAAGAAGTGTTAAGGCCAGATAGGAACTTAAAATTACCACAGTTACTAAGCCTTCTTTAGTTATATTAGGATTTTCAGAAGTAACATGCAGTACTGTGCACAGCTTATATTTAATGGCTCCTCCAACTCTGGTCCCAAAGCAATGGCCAACATACCCAATGACAAATTAAGTTTTAATTTCACTCTGTCTACTTCTTTCACTATTCTTACAATCCTACCAACCCCACCTTCCAAAAATCACTCTGGATCAGGACTTACATGCAATTTCAAAAGCCAAGAACACTAGTTTTTTGGGTCAAGATGCTTCCTGGGATGTCTATTGATAAGTACTAAGCCTCACTTAATCAAACCCATTAAAACTCTTCAGCCTAGATGAATGGAAAACAGCCATTGTGGTACCACTGCACAAAGGCAAGCCTACAACTGTCTCCAGTAGACCCTTTTAGCCTCACCCATATCATGTACAGAGTTATGGAACATATAATTGTACAAATGGTATAGGAGACCTTCAGTCCATTGATTCCCACCAGCTTGAAGTCATAAAATTCAGATAATGTTTGATCAGCCTAGATGATTTTTTTAAAGGAGTTGTAAAGACCAGGATGAAAGTCAAATGTCCATACTGCTTACTTAGACCTGCATAAAGCCTTTACCACCATCCCCCCATGCACGTATGATTGATAAACACATGTAACTCAACATAAGCCCATGTGTAGTCCATAGCATAGTTAATTGGCTCACTGACAGAACTCAAACTGTAAAGGATGGTGTACTTACCCACTCAGAAATATGTCACAAGCTGTGTCCCAAAAGGCTCTGACCAGGGCCCCCTCATATTTGGTATGCATCCCTTTGATGTGAAGGCAGAAGTCAAAGGGTTGTGACAAACTAAATGTGGCAATGACTGCAAAGTGGGTATGGTTCTGAAATCCCCTTTTACACTTAGATTCTCCACCATGGGTTAGATCAGTCAAACACATAGTGTATTAATCATGGGATAAGCCTTAATGGCAAAAAATGCAGAATAGTTAATTCTGAGAAACCATCACCTTTTTGTCACACCATATAAATAACACCCCTCTCAAAACTGATATAGTCATTAGAGATTTGGGTACTTATGTTTATAACAAGCTTTGCTTCTACCATGATGTCTCAGTCGTGGTTAGAAATTCTTCTCACAATGTATTATTCTGGGTATTTCCTTTAGGTCTAAAGAAATCATATTTCCCCTTTATTCATACCTTATTAGACTAATTATTGTTTTCCATGCTGTGAAAAAAAACACCTTTTTATCTCCTTTACATCCATGTAACCAGCACTTCAACAAATACTTGTTATAAAGACCTAAACTTTCACTGGCACAGTAGAAATTCCTGCTGGAGCAATAGATACTTAACCAAACACATCCCTTTTTTTGGCATAGATTCTCATGCATCAGTCAAGTCAACACATAACAACCATCAAAATCCAATCCATTGAATGGGTATCAGACTGTAAAGTCACACCTGGGGTGTGTGGAAGTTGTTTATTTACTAGAGGAAATGAGTAAATTCATAATACTTTTGGGCAGCATGGCTGAGCTTCTCAGTTATCACTTAGCTTACTATGAGCATAATGATCTACAGACAAAAATACCTTTTTACTAGCTGTTACATATGAGGTACAAGAATTTAAAATGTTTTTTAGGTAAGTTTTATAAAATAAAAAAAACATAATAATAATAATCTTAGTTTGCTATTTTATCAAAGCTTAATTATCTGTTCTCTACACAGAGGGTATGCTCTTTAAATGATATTCATAGGTTAAATAAATTGAACTTTCTTTCTTAAGATCTACAAAAAATAAAATTATAATGTGCATTTTCCTATGGTGCATGCACTGTGTATAACTTTATATAACATAACTCATCTGGTGCCTAAAATATGAATACAAGCATTTTATATATATATATATATATATATATATCATACATAAACATATATGTAATGCATGCTGTATGGTAGCTAATGCAGTCCCTTAATTTACAAATTAGTGGGAAGAATCATGAATGGGCATGCAACAATAAACTGGTAAATTACCAACAAAATAGGATAAAATTTCACATACTAGGCAGGGCAAATAAGGAACCAATAGAACAGACCTGATAAAAATCTGTATCCAACAAAGTACTTTAAAATGAAGTAGTCAAGGCTACAAAGGCATAGTGTTAAGACAGGCATAAGATAAAATCATTGAACATAATCCCTGGGATTAATTAACAATTGTGCAGGCTTCACTCTAAGCCTATAAAATGTAAGCATGTTAGTGCTATGAACAGCAGCACTACTTGAACATGCATGCCGCTGATCATGCCTGCATGGTTGCAAGCATCTTTCCATAGCCAGCAATAGTATTCACGGTCATGAAAAGCTGCTTGCAAGCACCAGCCCACAATGTAAACAAATTGGATCCCATATAAGCAATGCTCATAAAAGAGCACACACTGTAGCCCAGACATATTTAAGGGCAAGTGCAGGAAAACAATCCAGAATGAGAGGAAGTGAAATGGGGGACCTGGTACACAAAAATGTGTTATAATGATGTTGTAATGTTGTAGAAGTGAAATGTTTAAAGTGTACCTATATCCTGCAGGCAAATGTGATAAAAGTGTATAAGAAGCATTTATGACATAAAACCTGCAAGACTGATGTAATAATAATTAGTTTGACTGTCAATCCAGCAGTTACACACATAAATAATAATGGATTGCTGATAAAGGATGTGATAGGGATGGGTCTCTATTACAAGATCAAAACTTTAGTTAATCGAATAACTAAAGATCGATCTTGTAATATTGAAAGCCAAAAACCTTGAATGGCCGATTTAATGCAGGGAAACAATTCCCTTGGCCATTATGTGGATTATGCTTTTTTCTCCAATGTGGAGCGATCTCAGAATTGGTATATTTATTTAGGGGAGGGTGTGGGAGGCACAGTCCCCAACAACGGGGGTGTGGTGGATGAAGCACCCCACTTGATTTGGGATTAAAAGGTTTTTTTTTCATGCAGCCAAGGGAAATGTTTCCCTGCATTAAATTGGTCGTTCAAGCTTTTTGGCTTTCGATATTACAAGATTGATCTTTAGTTATTCGATTAACTAAAGTTTTGATCTTGGAATATAGACCTGACAGAGACATAAAGCTGCAGTGAAACAAAGTAGAGTGAAAATGTGATCTACATGTTAATTATTTGAGATAACAGTTAGCAAGGACTGAAGATACATTATGGGATGAATGCACAGAATGCAGTTATTGAATATAAGGATGCATATACAGAGAATTGGTATATGAAAGTTGACAGCACCTCTGCATCATCCAATCATCCATCTCACCATGTATACACAAGAACAAAAGGACCTTACAGTTGTAATGTCAGGTAACTCCGAAATTGACATGTTTTTGCAAAGAGGTGACAGTGGCACCAATAGGAAAGTGGTTTATCACCTACAAGCATGTAATAGACAAGCAGGTGTTGCATGGTTATGTAAAGGATAGATGCCAATTTAATAACAAACAATATACATAAGTAACCAATGACAAGACCGAGCAGATGACATGTCAGTAATCCAATTTTGCCATTGCTGATTTGCAAACATGTCTAACATACTAAAACTAGACATGTTCACATGTAATTACAGGGAACAGTAACAGGACAGAAAAAGCAGCAACACAATAGAAAGTGTTGTAACAGAGGACAAGTCACAGTTTCTGATGGTCTGACTGCATGCCATACAGTAAGAAATGTTTATGGAATCACACATCTGCCATTAAGCTGTATATTATGACATAAACAATTGTAGTACTAAGCACATATCTGGAGGAAGACATGCAATTGTTTGTCTTTTCGGCTTTTTCCCGGTTACGGGTCGCCACAGCGGAACTCCGGTCTGCTAATAATTGCCAGTCGATTTTTTTATGGTGCCGTGTTGCCAGCCCGACGCCCAACCTTCTGCAAAGGCAGGCCCATTCACGCATGTCTTTCGGAGGCCACTTGACCGCGGGGAGGACATGCAGACTCCACACAGAAGGCACTTCAGCTGAGAATCAAACAGGAGAACCTCATGCTGTGAGGATACAATGCTACCGGTGTACCACCGCGGATTACATGGATGCAATGCAGAACATAATTATTTTGTGAATAGTTAATGCATATGAGCAAGGAATGACCTGTGAAACATTTGTGTCATGTCCTTTTAGAACACACACGAAAACATTTATCAGAGAGATGCATAACAATCATGGATGCCACAGACATATGAATACTGGTCACATAAGGAAGAACACCCTCAAAGGGAGTACAGCACTATCACACTATATAAGGTTTATGATGACCTACCTACTATGTAAAAGCTGGCCCTGTGAGTGTGTGTAAGCCACTGTAGACTGACAGACAGATGTTACCAGATTCAAACCCCTGTTTATTATTCAAGGCTCATTCCAGACCCCTGTATGGACAGCATGTGCTACATCATATAGCAATGGGGGCTGTCACAAATAACTGAACTGAATGTGTATGTTAACACAGGAGGTTTGGATATAATATGAACAATCAGATTTAGTCAGAATGCCAGAAAGGAGCTACAAATGTTACTGTCCACACAACACTGAGCATTACAATATAACTGATTCTTTGGCACGAAAGCTGTTTCCATCATGTAGGACACACACTGTCCCAGAACTGAACCACAGTCTGTCTGCGTCGGTATGATATAAAAGCCAGTACTCAATGCACATGCCACAGGAACACTCACAGCACATCATGCTTCAAACATTTCACTGCCATGCATTCACAACCTGTGATGATATATCATTTTCCAACATAAAAATGGATATGAATAATTAGATACAATGGTGCTTATGTCAAGTTAGTACATTCATATAATCTTTCCCTGTCAGGAATTGAACAGCAGACAATGTGACTCTACTGACTAATGACATCTGGATGAACCACAAGTGCCACAGTGGAATCTTACAACTAGTATGACAATTGACTTATGATAACTTATTTCATCATATGTATGTGTAGTGAACAATCTCTGAGATGAAAGGGATCATGGAGGACTCACATTGTAAATGGACACATTATAACCATGGTTCATGTCATTCATGCATTACAGTATAAGGCACAACAATGCCAACAGGCACTGAATGTAGATATTGAACACATGAGCATTTCACAGCAGACAACAAATATTTTACAGGCTAAATGTACCATGGTAGAAATGTTAGTACAGCTGTGAGGTATGTTGTTAGGGAAGGCATTGCATCAGTTTATTTCTGCAAGTGATATGTGTGCCTGTAATTAATGTAGTATGTGAACAAAAGGACAGCATGTTGTCTCATTCCTTCATGCCTGAGGATAACACTTACTACAGCTCTATATTAATTCACTGAAACTCATTTACAGGGAACACCATTTCATTGACACGTATTCAGTGAAAGCCACTTCCACGATTCGCTGAATGTTCTAAGGGCAATGAAGTAGTTGGCCAGCTACACAACTTTGCCCTTTTCCCCACTGTAGTGCGATCTCAGAGTTTGTATGTATAGTTAGGGGCGGTGTGGGTTAAGCCCCCACTTGGGTGGTTTGATTTAATTTCTTTTGGGTTCCATTGTGCTACGGGGCAATTGTTTCATTGCCCTTGTAAAATTCAGCGAATCGTGGAAGTGATTTTCTCTGGATATGTGTTGATGTAAAGGTGTTCACTGAAGATAAATTTTGGTGAACTAATATAAACCCCTTACTGCATATGTTATATAAGACACAAGAAAAAAAATCCACTCCTGGAAGTCAAAAAGTTCAAATAGTAAAATATGCAAATAAGCACAAAGAAACCAAGAACTCAACATTCAATGAGCATAAGTTTTAATCCAAAACAAGCAGTATAAAACAGCAAAGCTTGCAAGTACAACTCTTTTTCAATGCATAATACAATCAGTTGCACATTTTCCATTTTATATCTAACACCAGCCTATCAAAATACATCCTAAAACACATGACGTAATTAATAAAAACTCCTGATAACAGATATAATAACGTAAATAAATAGATAATGACTTAATCATAAAACCTGTATTAAATACTAAACATGAATTATTAGGGTGAATATATAATATATACAAAAATACATATATGTTATTTTTGGGCTGTGTTTTATGATTATCTATTTATAGGGCTTGTAAAAGTTGCCACTACATATATATATAAAACAGTCATGACTCCATTGGTAATCACACAGGCAGAAGTTAAGCACTGCTGTATTCAAACATCCTGCCTGTCTAGTTACAGATTATGGAGAATAGTGCATGACATGCAGTTACCACATGAGAAGTCTGACATTTAAATAGTTGCAGTTCACTTGCAAAAACAATTACCTCATCAGTGTGTTGAACCAGGTGTCTGAGAAGAAATCATGTGCCCTTATTGATGCCAAACAAAACACCTGAATTTGAAGAATGGAAATTCTATCCCCATCCCACTTAACAAATGTGTGCATCACTTTCCCTATAAAAACATTAAATGGCTATGTTTCAACCCATGACACTGTTATTTAAAGTATTAATTTAGAAATTTGTGGATATAGTATTGCCTAAAAAGGCATTTTTTTCTTTACACAATGCATATAAAATTGTAATCATTATATTACAAACACTATGCATAGCGACACCCTTAGGGATTGTATAGTCATCTTTGATTTTAAAAAAAATTATCCAGAGTACCAGTTGATAGAGCACAAGCTCATCTCACTGTAAACAACCTGATACACAAATGTCCACATGAGTCTACCATGTTGGGTATTGAACTTCTTACCTATCTAGTTTTCACAATCTAGAGAGCACTATATTACTTGCAAGTGTCACAGGAGAACTTTGACACATAAGTTGAGAGAGTACACTCTTGCAAGGATGACCTAATCATTGTGTTTCTGTAAAACGGAGCTGTGTACATTTAAGTGCATCCCCTCCAGGGGGAAATGAAGACAGCAAAAAACATTACAAGCAACCACACACAAGTTTTCCATGATAGATATCAAACCTCCTACCTAGCTAGGTTACACAATCTATAGAGCACTCTATTATTTGCAAGCACCACTGGAGAAGTCTGATACTTATGGAGATAGAGTGCACTCTTGTCAGGAGGACTTCATCAATGTGTTCCATACAGGATATTTCTGTAAAAGTTGGTATAATAGAGCTGTGTGCACATTTAAATGTATCCTCTGTAGCGGAAATGGGGACAGCAACAGGCATTACACACACATACATAATAGAAGCTTTCCATGGTAGGTATTGAACCTCCTACTGATCTAGGTTACACAATTTATAGAGCACTTTATTACTCACAGACACCACATGATTAGTCTAATTCTTAGATGTTTCTGTAAAATTAGAGAAATAGAAGCTTGAGAACAGCTAAATGCATCATTGTCAAGAGAATTGGATACACCACCAAGTGGTGCATACATTCTCAAGCACACAAGTCTTCCATGTGGGGCATCAAACCTCCTAATTATCTAAGGTTACACAATCTAAAGAGCACTATTATTACTCACAAGCACCACAGGAGAAGTTTGACTTTCAGGGGAAGAGATTGCACTTTTGTCAGAATGATGTCATAAGTGTGTTTTAGAGAGGATGTTGTTGTAACAATAGGGAAAAGACAGCTGTGAGAACAGTTAAATGCATTATTCTGAGTAGACGTGGATATACCACCAAGTGATACACACATTGTGTCACACCCACACAAGTCTTCCATGTTGGGCATCAAACCTCCTACCTGTCTAGGTTACACAATTTAGAGAGTGCTATATTAGTCACATGCACCACAGGAAAAGTCTGACTCTTTGGGGACAGATTGCACCTTTGTGAGGATGACCTTATCAGTGTGTTTCAGAGAGAATGTTTCTGTACAAATTGGGATAAAGGAGCTGTTACACATTCTCTCATGCACACAGAGATCCCCCACTACACACACATGCATGTTGGGTATTGAACCCCCTATTTATCTAGGTTACATAATCTAGAGAGCATTCTACTTGTTGTAAATGCCATAGGAGAAGACAGACAATACCTTTACGAATTTGACATTTAAAGATTTATAAAAACAATGCTTTGAAGAGATGGTATTATGCATCCCAGGACCTGCATTAAATGCATATGTGTGCTCAGGACAATGTTACATCACTATGACTGTCACATGTAATGACATACTTTTATAATAAAATATAGATACTGTCCTTACTGTACATTGTGTTACTGTGAGGGACATTGACATGTTCCACATAATGGTATGACATACACATTGACTGTTGCATACCACTGGATTATCAAACATTGTTGTGACGTCATGTCAGGATGATTACACACTTGTATTGTCTCATACTTGCAGTATGTGAATTGGCAAGACAAACATGTACATAGGCCAGTGCACTGCAGAATGACAGTGATGGATTTTGTGAGAATAGGTTAGCCAATCTGGTAACACAGTGAAAGTGTGAACACAGTAGAGCAGATATATTACTTTACATGAATAAATTGAGTCAACATTATTTAAAAATCATGATAATCTTTTGACAACAGTAATACAGACATACAAACATTGTACAATAGAAAACTATAATTCTTTGATCTTCTCTTTTATTCTTGTACTCTTTGAGCTCAGCACCGCTAAGATGATTTGCACTGCTGATGGCAAAATATTAGCACATGCATAATCTTATCTTGAAGTGTTGAACCTACAATGGTAATTAACAATAATCTGTGTTGCTCTTTGTCGACCTTTGCACAAAGATCTTTACAAGGCAGTTTTCACAATGGGTACCAGACAGATTACTGTAGGAGAAGGATAGTGATGTATGAAGGAAAACTTTAGCCAACATTTACAGACCCAGTAGTCAGACAAAACATCATGAAATGTTGTCATCTATATGTATTTGAACATTTTCAGCATACTGAGAAAAACATTTAGGCCATCATATTATCTTAGCACAACACTTAGAAATTCATATTTGTGAAAGTGAAATCTGCTGTCAAATATGAAAGTTAAGTTAATCCACTGCCAAATATTAACTTTCATATTTGTTAATGTTAATATTTGACAGTGAATTTCAGCAAACATGAATGCATGTAATCATCTTTATTACCCTACTGACTACTGTAATCCATGCATCCAGCTCTTCATCTTGCTTAAAATTGCATTAAACTGAATAAACATAACTTAGCACAGTAGCATGAAGTGAGGTAGAGTAATGTGGATGAAGGCAATCAAATCCAAAGATATTGCCATAAGCTTTGCACTTCCATTTAGCCTTCTTTGCATATGTTGACCAGAGCCAGACATCGTGAAAATGCAGAGATGGAACAATAATGAGACAGAAGAGAGAAGATACCTCAGCAGGTTAACATGGAGGCAGGGACAAAGTAGATTATCACTGAAGAAGTTTAACAGTAGCTAACAACAATATGTAACCTGCAGAACAAACCTAAATTACAGAACCAAAAGCATTCAGTAACACCAAGTTAATGGCTGGAATAGAACCCTTGAAGTTATTTAAAAACCTATAACACATTTGATCATTAGCCCAACATGCCAGAAAAGAATCAATACTTCATAGTATTAATATAACAAACCTGAAGCACACTAACAACTTATTGAAAAAGGAGGAGTGAACAGAGAGAGTTGGAGACAGATACAGAGAAGAATAGTAAAATATATTTTGGGGGAAATATAAGAACATTTCTATGGTGTTTTAGTCTTACTTATTATATCTTCATTAATCTGTCATGATCTGTGCAATAAACTGATTGCTACAGGTACAAATAAGAGGTGGGAGACTGCAATAAACATGAATACCTAACCAGGATAAAGTTGGCTTACTAAGTCTCCGTGTTGGAGGCCACACTGTTTTTGGAAATGATGTCTTGATTCACTATTCCAATGTCATGTTAAGGAAATGTGTTACACAGAGAGGTATACAGATGCAAGTAAATATATGACAGAAACATGAACTGTCATGAAGTAATAAACTGGCACACAGCTGTAATCAAACCCATGACACTATGCCAAAATATCAGGCTATAAACAGGGTAATTATCTTAAGACATCACATAGGAATTCCTAGTTTAATACATCCAAAAACCTAATGAATGTTACATTAACTATTCCCCAGTACTGGCTTTAGTCTGCTGTTACTCTTTATTCCCATAGTGCAGTGGATTTAAGCACATTTGCTCAACAGCAGTAACCAGACCACTGCATATTAGGCTGAAATCTTCAGCTTTTGCAATAAGAAGTGTGTCAGCATTCACTGCCACTCAACATTGCTGTGGTAAGCCAAACTGAGCGCAAATGCAGAGGACATAAAGTGAAGGCTTTTCAATGGGCCATTTCTGGCCATATGTGTGTTGTGTGTGAATCTATTTTTGACCAGATTAGACATGTAAACATGGATAGGGCAGTTCTGAAAATGGGGGCTGGCAAGCAGAGAGTAGCACACAGGGAAAAGAATACAGGAATTTACACGCCTTCACAACATCAATGTACAATAGTACACATAATTTCATGATTTTGCAGAGTCACCATACTAGTGATGGATGACAACAACAGAATAATGTTGTATGGCGAATTGGACCTAATCAGTTGTATCAGGATGACACACAGGCAAAGTGGAGAGCTATATATGGGGCATAATTTTGTGGGATAGGTGCCTTTTGTTTGGGGGGAGAGGGAGGAATGTTGGGAAAGGTGCTTAGGAATGAAAGGGTCAGGTAGGTAGTGTAGGTTAGGAAGCATCTGCAGACATACAGGACATGCAAGACAGACAGGGATGGTGATGGAGACAAAAGCTTGGGGGGCACCATGATTGGGAAAAGGTAGGGGACATCAGAGGTGCACCCATATCTGGGTTGAGAAAAGTGAGAATCTAATATTCACCCTTAGAACAGTCATCACTGTCTCCTGCAGCAGCTCCCTGGCTCAGTGCAGGATGTGGCATTGTCTTTGCAATGTGATACAGAACCTTTCAACACGGCTGATATGTGCACTGAGGCCCCTTTCTGTTATATCTTCCACCAGCCCTGTCAGCTCCTGCTGAGTGACAAAATAGCAACCTCCACTGGTACTGCTCCATGAGGGTAATACTGCACCAGCAGCCAGGACAGAGCTACCTGATAACTTTCAGCAGGTAGAACAGGGGTTGTGCAAGCAACACTGACAGGTTATGACCCTGAAGTGCTGGGTGTCTGTGCTGCCATTTGTGCAGGTATGGCAGGCCGAGCCACAGTGATCAGTGTACCTCTCTGTGCTGCTGGCAATTAATTTTCAGCAGCAAGTTATGTAAACAGCAGATTTTTAATAAATTCTAACCCCCTCCACATATAAATAAATAAATAAATAAATAAATAAATAGTACAGAGAAAGGGTGAGGGAGACAGTAAAAGAGATAATTAGATACTTGGCATGTCACAGTACTGTATATTTTAAACAAACTTGGTTTGGCAATACATAAACAATTATGATAGCTTACTATTGCACACCTTTGCAACATCCATATGTGACTGAAAGATATTTATATGTCATTAAATAAACAAATGCCACTGCTCTAAGAAACAGCTGCCTTTATTTAATTATGACGGATTGGAATTATGCATAATAAATTAATAATTACAATTACCATAATTTTTCCGGACAGACTGCTGTTAAGCTCTTATACATAATTATCAATTTAAAAAAGTTTGCTGCTTCTGGGTACTGAACCCACACACAGTAAAGCTGGTAGTCTAATTGCCTAATGCAAGCGGCAACACTTATTGAGGAAGGCATGCATGCTTGAGATGAATGATGAGGTACTCCTGTTCAAGATGCTAGTACCTGAGGAAATTAAAATAACATTATAACATTGAGGCATGAATTTTTACTTATTTCATACTAACCTCTTTCCTCTCTAAGGTGAGTTACTCTGTCTTCATGAACCTCACAGTTTGCAGCTATCTCCTCTGTAGGTGTACAGAACAAAAAGAAAACAAATACATATATGAAAGCATAATGAAGAACTGTGTTGGCTTGCTAGATAATTACTGCCATATCATAAACAGGTTATGAGACAGTTCTAATTTAGACTCCCATCAGCTTAGGAGTTCCTGTTTGCTCCTTTTAAGGTCTCTATAGCAGTGACAACATTGTTTCCCATTGGGTAGAATGCCAGTTGCATTGGAGAAAGCCTTGACTATACTATATCAAGTCTCAGCCTTATACCTAGACCAGGTATAATTCCCCTGCAGCAGCCTATGGCTGTAGCACTTCACAAGGAGTGCCACAAATATCCTGGACTCCTTAACACTTCACCTTTGTACTCTAAATTTAGCACCATTCTCTCCCTTGTCAACAATATCAGCAAATGTCACACTAACAAAACATGTCTGAATTGGCACCTAATTCAGATCTTGCATGCTACTGGTACTGCACAAAGACACACAGCCTTGCCAACTGCATTTGCACAATTGAAAGCAGATGAACTCCTTGGCAGAAACGTTTGCATTACTTACAACACATAACAATAAAGGTTGAAACATGGCATTGAGCTGTGTTATATGTTGTGCTCCACCCATTATAACAAGTTCTATGTTCAAAAGTGGACTGCTTACTGGCATTGCTTTTGAGGGTTGCACTTTGGAAGGTGAAAGATGCTGAATTCTGACATATTATCATGTTAGGGCTTACCCAATGTTAAAATATTATTGTAGCAAGTGAGATTCGAACCCATGGGATAAAGGATGCAGAAATTGCAATTTAAAGGAGACCTACACCCACAGACTCAAAAAACATGTTTATTTCATCATGGTTTGGTGTTTCCTGCATTTTAACACCACTCTGGGACTATTTACAGGTTTGTAAATATTTTTATACATAATTTCTTAGCCTGACCACATGGGGTCTGGCATCTTGAAGTAATTCTGATTGTATAGTCTGCCTCTAGGTATTCCAAAATGCAGTGCTTGTCTGTAAAAAATTACATCACACAGGCCTCTTTCTTTCTAAAGCTCCTGTCACCGCATTGATTTTACATGCATACACTGCTGTCTTTCAATCAGTTTTAAGTAACATTTCATGTCGCTCAATGGCTACTTAAAACACAAACAGTGCAAATGCCAGAGAATAGACTTTCAAAGTGCTTTTTACTGTTGCTTCTGTTTAGAATGGCTAAACTGCAGTCTTTTGTGAAGCCTGAATTGTACTACTTTGACTCATCTCTCATCCCCCATCACACCTAAATTCTCTAGCTTTCAAAGTGCTAAGGGTAATCTGAGATGTTACCTCCTGTGATTGACAGCTCACAGAAGGAGACTTGACTCATGTACTGTTTCCTTCTTCTAGTCTTAACTTTCTGTATGGGAAAAAAATCACTCTTCCGTTTGTTCGGAATTTTGTGTTTTCATTTTTTTGGGTCGATTATACAGCGTTCGCTATTTTAAGCATCCGCTGTTATAATATAAACCCTTCTGCCTGTTGATTCACCTCACCTGATGTGTATTTTCTTGAATGATTACTATCCAGAGTGCTGTCAGCCACTCAAAGCAGCCAGGAGTATTTGAAATACATAAAGCAGCCTAAACAAAAATTTCACTTTTTTCTTTCAGTAGTGCACCCTCTTTGCACGCTGACAAGTGAAGTGCAAATGAACCTTAAAATGAAAAAAAAAATGGAAAAGTAAATATTGCGAATAATGGCAAAGTTTTATTTCACTCAATTCACTTCAGTTAAACATTGCATCAAAGAATTTGACATCTATGGAGTGCATTTACTGAAGGAAGTACTCTCCCTGTTGTAGGAGGCCATACAATGACACCAGGCATATTTGAACTACCTAATGCAGCCTAAACTATTTGTTTCACATTTTCCTTTAGGTATTAAACCCTGTTTGCACTCTGCCAAGTGGGCAGCAAATGGAAAAGACATTTTAAGACTAATATATGGTACAGAAATTACACAAAGTGAATGGATGTCAATGCATGGCTATAAGTAGCAATGACTAGAGTAAGAAGTACATTTAAGTGAACAATTCTTCCTTCTTACATCTCCTTGCAACATCAGACATGTATTTTGTGGAACACATTATCAGAATTGTAATTATTGACAAATTATGTTAAACTGGGCAGACTAATGATCACATGTTAGCAATAGTGACAACAGATGATTTTTAAATAACACAGCTGTATCACAAAATGTGATTAAATATGTATTCAGACAATCCTCTGTAAAAGTATCATGTTAGTGGATTGCAAGATCACTGCACTTATATCTTGTGCTACAGAGACAATTATGTATTTCCTTCCATGAGTACTCTACAGAGTGCTGAAGGTGCACAATGCTGCTTGGCTAGTTTGTGCTACCTATGGCAGCTTAAACTACATTTTACACCTTTTTCCTTAAGCTATGAAAATGATTTTCATGCTGCCAAGCAGTGCACAAATAACGCAATAAACAAATATATAAATTATTGTATATCAAATACTTTACATGTTTGACCAAATGTGTTATGTTGCAACAGGGATCTGAATGGATTTGAATCCTCAGACAAGTTTATTGAAAATCTTCATTTTACACTATTTCGCAGAGTTGCCACAGACAAAAATATATAAGCAAAGTGATAAAGAGTTTGGATGTAATGGTATTGTAACATTGTAGCAAGTCACATTGAAAGTACTACACAAACAAGTTATGAAAGTTGTCCTTTCACATTTGACTTTGAATGTCTAGATGATTGGGATATTGCCAACAGTTAACAAAGGCATGTACTCACATGATATTAAACAAAGGCTGCAATCACTTCAGATCTATCATTTTATTTCTGTCTGGTACATCCTTTTGTTAACTATGCTTTCATAATAATAAGTCTGTCGCTGTTTTCTTGCCATATTTTGTCTTTAATAATGCTTAAGATACTCCCTTTATATATGCATTTCCTACTAAGGGCCAGTAGGGCCAGTAACTGTGATCATTTAATCAAGCATTTGAATGTTAGGACTGTCATTCTCCTAAATCAGTCAATTTACTTGCAGACTTTTTTTAAGTCTCTTCTCCATGACACACCCTCAGTAGGTGTATATCAAAGAGAGGAGACTGTTAAAGCTAATTGTTCCTGTAGTCAAAGTAATCATTGACACCTGCAAGTCATTAACAGGGAATACTTCTCAGTGCTTATCCTTGCATTGCTAGAATGTGCATGTAATGATGTATGTCCTTACACCATGTTATCATTCCTTATACTCAGTGCAGCTTTTGGTATTCAGGAGTGCTCACATGGTTGACTCTGCACTATATATAGAGGTAATGGTATAGCTAATGCCCTTGAATCATACTGTGGAGACTGTTTTGAAACACAGAACTTGATATTGCTAGTAAATCAAGACTTTGGGAGATTTATATATTTTCTGCAGTACTGCATTGTTAAGGTATGTTGCTATTTCTTAACTAATGCTTTTAGTTTAACATTAAAAGGTGAAGTGCAGTGACCGCTGAAAAGCATTTTTTATAATTTTACATTTGTTTACTTTTATCCCTTCCTTTTGTCATAGCCATGTCTGCAATTCTACAATTATGCTACAAAATGCTACATGACAAATTTATTATTTTATTTAATTTGTATGTCATGTTTTCACAGTTATTGCTGATGATTGTATTGTAAGCACGTAGGAAAGTCTGTTAACAGGAAAAGAAAATACTGTTCTGTTTTTATATTTCTACAGGACTGAACAATATGGCAGTTGTAACATGTTGGTGTTACTTTTCAAATGCTGCATTTATAACTGTTATTGTTAATGCAGTAATGTATTACAAAGTTTAAACCTGTGTTATCTCCATTGCAAAAGTGTTATAAGATCTGTGCAGATGACTGAGTTTTAAACATAATTCTTTTTTTGTTGTTGTGAGGGGTGGTGAGGGGGATAGGAGGCCAAGCTTGTGTGAAGTCATAACTGAACATGTTGGTTGCATAAAGTCACACAGAATTGAGCTCACAGCCATCCTATCTGTTCATTATATATTTAATTTTGTGTCTGTTTTCTGTTTCTTCTCATACATGGATGTGGCACCCAAGAAGACATCTGCATCCTGTAAGTCACCATATAGTTATGCAGAAAATTAGGTCATTATCCAGGTCTTACATTGCAATGGAACTTTTCTGTTATGGAGAGGTAGAGGTGACCAATCTGCCTGAGACAGGATATGGCAGCAGATAGCCAATGACCTTAATGTTGTTGCAGGCCATGAAATATCTTTATCCCAGATAAGACACCAGGCAATTAACATGATGTCCTTAGCTGATGGTAAGGCTGCTGCGATTGCCTGGGAACTGGAAGCTAGAGAGGGTGGTCCTGCTACTGAACCACCACTAACTGAAACTGAGGAGTTCTTATCTGTTATCAGAGATCTAGATAGCTCAAAGGGTTCCATTGAATCCTTGACATTGGAGCAGATGTGGATGACAGACCCAAAGTATCACAAGAAGACCTTTCAGGTATACAAGAAACAAGTGTCATTGTTATATCTTTATATGCATGTATCTAAGATGTTTGAGATCTATCTATATATATATATATATATATATAGAGAGAGAGAGAGAGAAAGAGAGACAGAGTCAGTGGTTGTGTGAGTCAGACTAGAGTCACACAGAATGAATGAAGTTTTCTTTGGGTTTGGGGGGACAGCTAGCTGTTCATTAACTTTTTTACGATAACCTTTTTAATCTGTTCTCTTTTTCTTGTTTCATTTGTTATGTGATATTTACTAGGCTTCTTTCATTTCCATCCCTGTCTGGGTTGCAGACTGCCAGCCCACCTCCACATGGTAAGCCCGTGTATTTTATTGTTAATACTTGTATATAAGGTAGATTCAGATCTATATGATAGTAAATTTTTTGCAGCTTTAGCATCTGTTAAGAAATGTAATGTACCTTTATTATAAGGAAAATATGTGATCAATTTTATTCTCCATTTTTCTGTTTGTTGTGTTTACTGTTTTTTATCATAAGTGATCCTGAAAGTGGCTGAGTGTTTATTGATAGTAGAAAAGTTAAAGCAAATCCAAACAGAATTTATGAAAATTATTTCTAAAAAATAGAATAGACTGCTATCAATTTGGTCTGGGATCTTTTTTGAGTATGATAGGAGTAATTCATGCATCTACAAATCTCTGTTCTCAGAAGGAGATGAATGGATGACAGTGCTAAAAAAATGGATCACTGTTTGGTTACCACACAGCTTTAGTGTAGCAGTCAGACTAATTTCTTAAAATTCACTTTTTGTCTTTCGACACTGCCATCATGTATAAGGCAAACAATGAACACTTACATGTAAATCCAATCTAACATATATGTGGGGAAATAGTCAAAACTAAGACTTCTGGAAAACATGACAAATCAATTCTATTATATTTACCTTCATAGGTTATGCATGAAAAAAGGAGGAAAGCATTGTCAAGGTTAAATTTCTTGCATCAAGATGGTCTATGTGGACCGTCATTATGTTTTATATATGAACCACCATTGAAACACTAATATCACTAATGTGTGATTTTGAAAATAACTTTATTTATATTTGTAATTTCAAACAAGACAAGGACAACAAGGCCAGAGGATGGGAAAGGAATATGGAGGGAAAAGAAGCATCAGTATGGCAAGGGCTCATTTTACAGGTTATAATAAGTGACGTTAATAACTCATTTAAACAAAAACTAACTTAAGCACAAAGGAGTTTAAAAAGAGCAAAAAGAAGACATTTATTCCCCTTAATTAATATAGCCAACACTGAGGTTGCACAGCCTCAAGGCAGGCAAGTCTACTGCATTTAATCAGGTTAAATTTAAACAGTTCATCACCCTTAGTTAGCTTTTTTGACAATTCATATCATTGTCTCTACTCCTCCATCATCATCATCATCATCATCCCCCTTTTTCCCATTTACATTGGGTCGGGGTATCGTATTAACTGTCGCCAACTCTCTCGGTTCAGTGCCACTCTCCTGCCTTCTTCAACACTCATGCCTGACTGTTGCAGATCTTCTTTCACACAATCCATCCACCTCTTTGCTGGATGCCCTCACTTCCTCTTACCTTCTTCCTGTCTGTCCCAAATCTCCCTCAACAGATTGTCTTCTGCTTTTCTACACATGTGCCCATACCATCGTAATCTGTTCTCTTTGATCTTTTCTGCAATTGGAGCTACTTTGGCTTCTGCTCTTATGTCCTCATTTCTTCGCCTGTCCCGCAGTGTGCATCCTACCACCTTTCTCAGGCACTTCATTTCCATCACCTCTAGCTTCTTCAACTGTTCTGCCTTTACTGCCCAGGTTTCTGTACCATACAGTAGTACTGGTCACACCACTGTCTTGTACACCTTACTTTTCAGCTTCTTTGGCATTCTTCTGTCATAGACTACACCTGATACTCTATGCCAGTTGGCTGCAGCCCCTCTGATTCTAGCTTTGACCTCTTCATTCAGACTACCCTTCTCCTCAACCACCCCTCCCAGATACTTGAAGCTGTTTACCTGTTCCACTATCTTCCCATCTATCTCTATTCTCAGCTTCTTCTGATTTCCCCAATCTGCTGCCATTACCACTGTCTTATATGTGCTTAGTTTCATCCCATGTGCCTTCAGATTTGCATTCCATTCTCCTATCCTTTGCTGAAGTTCTAGATCAGAGTCTGCCTATACTGCCACATCGTCTGCATACAGCAGCTTTGTTGCTCTGACCCCTCCAACCTGTTTGCTGATGTAGTCCATTACCAGTATGTATAGCAGTGGGCTCAGAGCTGAACCCTGGTGTACACCCACTCCCACTGGGAACCCCTCAGTGAGGCCAAACACTGTTCGTACTTGAGTCACTGGATCCTTGTACATAGCCTGTACTAATTCTACCAATGTTTCTGGGACTTCAAACCACCGCAGTACTGCCCAGATCAGCTTTCTTGGGACCTTGTCATATGCTTTCTCCAAGTCTAGGAAAGCCCAGTTTGACTCTCTCCTCTTCTCTAGTTTCTTCTCAAGTATCTGTCTCAATGCAAACATCGGGTCAATTGTGCTGCATCCTGATCTGAATCTGAACTGTTCATCTCCCATCTTACATTCTACTATTCTGTGTATCCGTTTATCAATCACCCTCTCCAGAACTTTCATGCAATGTGGTAGGAGTTTGATGCCTCTGTACTGTCCACAGTTGTGGATGTCCCCTTTGTTCTTGTACACTGGCACAAGTATGCTTATTCTCCAGTCATCTGGGATACGTCTTTCTCTCCACACTGCAATTAGTACCCTTAGGAGCCATTTCTCCACTAGCTCACCCAGCATCTTTATCATATCTGCTGTGACCTCATCTGAGCCTGCTGCTTTCCCTGACTTCATTTTCCTTAGTGCTGCTCTTACTTCTTCTAAGCTCTACTCCTCCATTACATACAAATTCCATCTGAGTTCTTAGATATTACTTGACATTCTAGTCTGCCAATATACCAAAACAGGCATTTCCATACTAAGTGTCATTCCCGTAATAAGTCTTACCATTACATTTATCTTCCTCCGTTTACTCCTGCACTGTAAGACTTCTGAATACGTCTTATGTCTGACTAATAAACAGCTTTTATAATACTGATTCATCCAATGACTGCATCAAACTTAAAAATTACATATTTAACATTTTTTCACAAATGGTTCTTGCTAAGAAATGGTGCTATATTGCATTTTATGATATTTTCCTTTACTTATGCTCTTAATCATGATTTCCTAGTCACAGAACTTTATGCCTGAAACTAGTATGACATGTCAGTGTTACTATAGACTAATTTATGATGCTGTTTTGTATTTTTATGCCAGCATTTTCCAGTTCTGCAGTTCCACTTACATTTTCCAGTTTGTGAATGATTTGTGTGAAAGAAATAGGATATGCTAGCAAACTACAGATTTATTAAAATTATAATGAAGTACACATTTGCCTGTTGTAACTGGAGTCTTTTGTCAACAGTGTCTACTAAAAATGAGTTCTGCCTAGCTAGGTCTTCCCTTTTAACAAAAATGATGAATCTCATTGCATTTTCTACTCTTAGGCTTATAATTTTAAGGTATTTCCCTTTTATCCACATTGACCACATTTTCACCAAGTGCATCTCATCCCCACAAATTTCTCACCATGCTTGGTTTCCAATTCCCAGCTATGATCCCTTACTCTATTTAAGCATAACCTTGATCAACAGATGGGAAATTGGAAATTCACCTGCAGCCTGGCCCTATGTCTTTGATAGATAGAGGCAGGCAGTAACTATGCCCATACTAACATACTCCTCCTACATAACCTTTAGAAACTTCCTAATATACCCCCTCCTAATAAATGCCCATGTTACATAAGGATACAATTGGGTTGGGTTGTGTGGCTAGGCTTATAAAGGCCCTGGTGGTCATTAGCCTAGTATATATCTGTGAACCTATGAACCTATGCTGCATTTTCCCTCATGTACATCCAGTGTCATCCATGCCTCCCACCCTTGTTCATAGGTTCATAGGTTGGTACTAGGCTATCTGCCCTAGGGCATTTATAAGCCTAGCCAGAGTGTGTTTGTCTTTCACCACCCTTTTAGATTATTTGACTGTGTCTCTGTATAGTAGGTCACAGAAGATAGCCCTTTTAAGGTTAGTTTACTGTGCCTCTGTCTAGTAGGGACACAGAAGAGATCCCAGAGGTAAACCTACGATCTCCCATCCACTCGTCAAGATTTCTCTTGAAGAGGGTCATTGAGGGGCTCTGCCTAACATGGATTGGGATTTTTTTCCAGAGTGAGAGGAGCCTCTGGGATATGAATCTGTCCCTCCAGCATGTCCTATTTATTTCTGTGCTGAGGTTTAAGTCCCTGGAGCATGTAGCTCTAAGGGATTTGGATTTCCTGAGGTGGAGCATGTCCATTAATTCTGGGTTGGACATGGCTTTATACGTCAGGCACAGATTGTGTCTGAGTAGGCGGTAAGCAACTGAGCAGAGCTGGAGTTTCTTTAGCCTAACTATGTAGGGCATCTGTTTAAGTCCTTTGATCCTCTTGATGAGGTACTTTTGGGGTCTTTCCAGTTGCTGCAGGTGTCGGGTAAGGTACATCCCAAATGGGGCATTGTATTCAATTATGGGCCTGATGAGTGATGAGTAGAGGGGCACAATGACCTCTCTTGATCAAGATGTGAACCCTTTCATGATAAGGTGGGCTATATAGAAGGGCTTTCTAACCACTTTGGCAACGTGATTGTCAAAGGAGAGATTGCTATCTACTTGGGTTCCCAAATCTCTAATTACTTCTTCCGTACTTAATGGATTTCTACCTATGTGGTAATTTGTGGGTACTTTGTTTTTCCCAAAGGGGATGACTACGCACTTTTTGGCATTTAGCTTTAGGCCATGGCTCTGGCACCAGTTATCCATGTCTGTGAGACCCTTTTGGAGGATGCTTGTGTCAGTCTGTGAGTCAATTATGGCACCCAGTTTGCAGTCATCTGCGAACTTGGTCAGCCATAGTCCTCCCGTGTTAGCCTGTACCTCAGAGAAATATATACTGAACAAGAGAGGTCCCAGGACTGAGCCTTGTGGGACGCCACTTGTAACTGATTTAGAGTCTGACATGGCACCTGCAATTCTGACCATGTGGGTTCTATCCCAGAGCCGGTTTGCAACCCATCTTGTGACATAGGGGGTTGATATTTAAGCTGGTGAGCTTATTTATGATGCCCGAGTGGGGTATTGTGTTGAAGGCTTTTGCTAGGTCCAGGTAGGCTGCGTGGACTACCTTCCCTTCATCTATGGCCTTGGTGACTGTTTCAAAGAAGTCAACCAGGTTTAAGAGGCAAGATCTGCCTTTAACAAAGCCAAATTGGGTAGGATCCAGTGCTTGGAGGTTCCCAATGTCTTTGCTTATGAGTTCCATGATGATACGCTCCATAGCTTTGCAGAACAGGCTAGTCAGGCTTATAGGGCGATAGTTTCCGGGGTCCGTTGTGGCACCACCTTTGTGGAGTGGGACCACTGTTGCTGTACGCCATTCCTTGGGTACATATCCTGTAGTAAGGCTGAGATTGAACAGTGACTTTATGTGAGGGTTCAGTTCTTCTTGGAGCTCATGTAAGATGCAGCCCGGAACACCGTCCGGTCCCATTGATGCTGTTTTTTGCTTTGGAGAGGGCAGCTCTCAACTGTGCATCTGTGATGTCAGGGAGGCTACACTCTGTTGGGATAGCCATTTGCTCTTTTGGGGGTGAAGGGGGGGAGAAGTTTGCACTGAACCCATCTGCTAAGATGTTGGCAATGTCTGTGGGTTCAGTGTATTTTTTGTAATTTTTCACTAACTCAGAGCATATCTGGGAGTTGCCACCCAGGTTCCTGACATGACTAAAGAAGGCCTTGTGATTACCTTTAGTGTCTTGTGCAATTTTTCTTTCGAAGCTGGCCTTAGATGATTTTATGAGGGATCGTAGTTTCTTGCTAGTACTGATCAGAGATGCTTTCTCTTTTTGGGATTTTGCTCAATCATGTAGTAGCTTCCTCCTTCTGTTGTATAGCTTATTTATGGCTGGGGTCCACCAGACAGGTCTCCTGCCTTTGGAGGAGTGAGTCTTGGTTTTATTTGGGATAGCACGATCCATGCATTCCTGTAGGTGTCCATAGAATGCGTTTGTAAAGGATTCTGTGGTTTGGGCTGTATTTTCCACTGGCCCGGGGGTTTTGAAGGATTCCACCTCGGTTTTGAGAAGTGTGAAGTTTGCTTTTGAGAAGTTCTTCACCGTGATTTCCTTGGCTGGGGGTGGGGATGGGATATGGATGCCCAGTGAGATTAATTTGTGGTCAGATCTTACCAATGAGGGGTATACCTCTGGTATGGAACATAGAGTCCCCATGTTGGTGATGATCATGTCCAATATGTTTTCCCCTCTTGTGGGTGACCAGTTGTTCCATAGCATTTGAGTTTATAAATTCTAGGAACCATTGGGCGAGGGTGTTGGGGCTTGAGTAGTGCTCCCAGTCTATGTTTGGGTAGTTGAAGTCACCCAATATAATGGTGTTTGGAGAGACCTTCATATTCTCCAGTGTTCTCAGGAAAGCCGAGTGGGGTTCCTGAGTTTGGGAGGGTGGTCTGTAGCAGGCTAGAAACTGAAAGGCAGTTTTGCCCACTGTTAGTTGCACATGGATGGTCTCCGATGCTTCGTGCAGTGCCACTAACCTGGAGGTGTGGGTATCTTTGATGAATATGGATACTCCCCCTCCTTTTGTGGTTCGGTCCGAGTTTTGGGGCAGAAAAGCATGGCATGACGTATAACCTGGTAGTGCTGGGGTGCTCTCGGGAGCCTTGAACCAGGTTTCTGTTACTGCACAGATATCGATATTCTCCATACTGAAGAGATCCTCGAGTGCATGCATCTTGAGGTTTAGACTTCTGGTGTTGAGCAGCATTTGGGGTTGGGAGGGTGGCCTAGTGGTTAAGGTGTTTGCCTTACAAAGACAAGGTGCAGGGTTTGAGACTCACAAGGGATAATTGGCTAGGCTTACAATGGCTCGCAAAGGCAGTTAGCCTAGTACTAACCTATGAACCTATGAACCTATTACCCTTAGTTTCTTTTTCCTTGTGTTGTCTATGGAGGTGGGTTTGTCTTTTGAGCCTTGCCTAAAAAAGGCACTATGGGGGTGGCAAGGGCCCTAGCCAGTATTCGAAAGCCCAGGGGTGACAGGTGCAAGCCATCCCTAGTGAAGCAATGTAGCTTGTTGAGCATGTCATCCCAGGCCGACAGACACTGGATCCCCTTTGAATGACACCAATACTTTAGCCAATTGTTAAAATTGATCATTTTGTCTTTATACTGTGGCATCATTCTTGGTGAGGGTAAGATGCTACTCAAGGTCAGGGTCATAACGGCCTGGGCTACATGATCAGAGAGCTCCTCTATGTCTCTTTTCATGTAGTCCAGGGAGTTACGTCTCAGGTCATTCACACCAGCATGGACAATGATGGAGTCATATTTGTACTTGCTTTGGAGTGACCTGAGTGCTTGTGTTATGTGGCAGATCCTGTCACCCGACAGGCAGCTTACAGTGACCTTCTCCTTGTTCAGCCTGGTGAGTGGGACGTCAGTGTGTCTGACAATAGAGTCACTTATTACAAGTGTATTAGGTGTGTTGTTTAGCCTTAAGGGCTGTGACTGTGTGACACACTGACTTTGTGAACTATGTGATACGTGGGCATTGTTGTGGTGTAGCGGTTGCTTGGATGTCTGCTTTGGAGGTCTCTGCTGCTTGGGCAGATTTTTATTTAGAGCCTCCGAGTATGTTTTTGTGTGTTTATGTGTTTGGTTTGCTGTTGCGATAGGTCTATGTGAGACTGGATTTGTGGTGTGTGTGGTTACCTTCTCCTCCTGACTGACTGTGCCAGTCCTGGGTTGAGAGAGCTCAGCCTCCAGTTTGGCTATATAGTTGCATCTCTCGCATATATTTGAGCTTGTTGGGAGGAGGAGAGGATTGTCTGTGTACATAAGGCAGTTGTAATATTGTCTCAAGATTCCCAGATTCACCAGTTGGACTGGAGACTATACCCAAAACTGACTTTTGGACATGTCAGGATAGTATAATGAAATACTTTTTGACTGATCAGAAAGGATCTGTAGGGTGTTAAGTACTTAAAAAGAGTATAAAAGGGTGTAGTGCTTAGGTTTATTGGTGTTTTGCTTATAAGATTACTTATAAGAGCAAGTGCAAGGCTTTAAAATTAAACTAGAGTGCTTCCTTTGAGATTTAGATCAGTTCTAAGGGAAAAAGTGAAGAGCAGACTTTATGGAGCCGGTAATAGTTTAAATCTGTTTAGGCAGCGCTGCCCGATGCTGCGCTGTGCATAAAATCGCACAAACCCTTGCTAAAGTGGGTTTTTAAGCAGGGGACTTGAAAGAGCTAGGAATTAGCCCAAAACGGCCAATAAACAACTAGTTTCTGGGCTGAGACCACTCCTTCAGGGACAGATAGGCTGCTCAAAGCTCCCCACTTCACTGGTGAACAGAGAAGCTTCCTCCTATCCAAGTAAGGATATGGGCAACACAAGAACCTGTACTAAAGTCCAGAATACAGCAAACCTGAATTCAGGACTATTCTAGTTAGAAAAGGTGGGAAACAAGGATATATATATTTTTTTTTTTTTTTTAAGACAGATAGCAGAAAAACACAGTAAATGCTTAACACAGGCTAGCACACTTGAGTGAGCAGCCTCAACAGTTAAATTAAACAAAAACAGATGATTTTAAAGTGCAGGTAGCAAAAATGCAATAACAAGCTTTTTTTAGGTAAAACAGCAGTTTCAGACTCGCTTTTCAGTGAGAATATGCAGTCGCTAGAGTAAAGGCAGTAGAAAATACTTAAATCTGGTAGCAGTCACTCTTTTTCATCTCTCTGCTGCTAGCACCACTCTGCAGGACCACGATGAGCTTTGCTGAGTCGGAACAAGCGCAAAAACCACGCCAAGCAGGTTTTTAAGCAGGGGACTTGAAAGAGCTAGGAATTAGCCCAAAAAGGCCAATAAACAACTAGTTTCTGGGCTGAGACCACTCCTCCAGGGACAGATAGGCTGCTCAAAGCTCCCCAATGCTTCTTTCATTATACATTTTTTAGTCTCATGCACCATATTACCAACAGACATAAAAAAGTCTTTAACTCAAGTTCCTCTATGTCACATGTTCTGAACTGCACATTTATTTTCTTCCTTAACTGCAGTCCCAAGTTCTGAAAAATATATTTGTCCTCTACCTCATTCATACATTTTTCAAGTAAAGTAAAATTTCAAAAGTAACTTCAGAAAAAATCTTCTTTTCCTAAGTGCATTGATGCTTTTAAATCTTCTTTTCCTAAGTGTATTGATGCTTTTATGTCCTGTGCTTTAAAACCACAAAGATGAAATAAACTTTCCATAACTACATACCTGTTAATAGTGTCACTGTTGCTGGTTTTAATTCTTACCACTAGTTTTCTTTTCTGGTTTTGTTGTCCTTATATCAGTTCTTGTCTACTTTCAGCTTCAGTCACATTGTCTTTCTTTCCTGTGTTTGCTATTTCTGCATATGAAAAAGTTTTCTTATTGCTCACAAACACACCCTGTTGCATGGACATACTTAGACAACCAGCCACTCCACTGGACAAGCATACCCCAAGCTGCTCTTAGCACCTTTTAATAATCCAGATCCTTTTCCAGTTTCATCTGGTAACATCTCCTCTGTAACCTCTCACAACACATGCTTTACTTTAGTACTCCAGCTTACCTATTCATCAGCATTTATCTTATCTCAATCCATCATTTCCATAACCGCAGTAGTTTCCAGTCCTCCCTCCTCCTACTCTGTAACAACAATCTTATCTCTTAAAAAACTATTTGAAATGTGGGGACCTGCTAGAGCAACTCACGAAACACAGAGACTGACTATCCAAAAAAAAAAAAAAACCAGACTTACATATGCTAAGTATGACATGGCATTAATATATGTTTGACACCCCCCCCCCACAAAAAGATATTTGAGATTTGCTCTTCTCCTGCACTTTTGATCTTTTTTAATGACATTTCAGCACTTGGCATTTGGAGTGCCGATGTTTCAGTGGTGAGCCATGTATGGTAATTTAGTAGTCTGCACTACTCCATTTTCAGCTTGATTTCTCCTTTCCTTCTCCATCTTGGAAGAATTTTGGTCTCAGCAGCAGTCCCCTTGTGTCACCTACAGGTCAAAAAGAGGACAGAAGGTTTCTTGGTGCCTTGGCTAAATTTCCCCTAGTCAGTATGAGTACCACCTTGGGTTTCTCCTGAAAAGAGGCCTGCCTAGTGAGACTAAACCATTCAAAAAAAAAAAAAAAAAAAAATATATATATATATATATATATATATATATATATATATATATATATTTTTTTTTTTAACTATATATGTGTATATATATATATATATATATATATATATATATATATATATATATACATATATATATATATATATACATATATATATATATATATATATATGTATATATATATATATATATATGTATATATATATATATATACACACATATATATATATATATATATATATATATATGAATATAGTATTTGTAATGAACATTTGCATATATTTTTGCAGTGCTTTGGACTTTATTGAACATTTTTACCAATAATTAATATCAGTTTTTTTGATGCAGAATAAGGCTGTAAAACAGTATGTTTACATAATATCTGGCTTATTAAAGGAATTTGTATATTTGAGGGAACAGTACACTGCTGGACAGGATAGATAACATTCCAGATTGTTCTTTGTCATTTACAATTGTGTTTTGGAAAACTGTGGACAGTATTAAAGAGTAAGAACTATTTTTGGATCATAAGAACATTAAATGCTTCATCATTGTAAAGGCACATGACAGCTTAGATTGTTATCCCATTCTCTTTGGAGACTCTGCCTGGAAATATGAGTCTAAGACCGGAATATCCCGCCTTCAGAATTTGTGAATGCTCAGTAACATGAATTCTGTAACACAATATTGTGCATGTTGTTCATCGATGTTTATGAATGACTAATTCATTAATCACTGTGAGTATTATAATTTCACTTTGATGCCAGTCTTTTTTGTTCATTAACATTTCATCTTCATGAAAAGAATTTTGATTTGGAATTACTTTGAAGGGCATCACATGCACGAGTGTTTTATAAGGTCTGTACACTACTATGTACATTATTATGCATATCGTAGTTAAAATAGTGAGCACATATTTGTAAGTTGTCACTGTAACAGGAATCAACACTTGCAGCCAAGTATTGTTGAAGTGAAAATCTGATCTGCATGTTTTAATGATCTCGCATCACTGTTGCTAGTGGTAAATGCATTTAAACTAGCACAAGCAAATATAAAACATGCTTAATGCAAGTTGGAACCTTGCTGAATCAAGCCATACCTGCTACTGGTTACAGATGCTGCAGTAGTTAAAGGAAATACAATGGATACAAGTAACATTTTGTGATAAAAGCATCTAATTTAATGTTATATCATCTGAAATGTTATTAAATTGCTTATTTAACAATTCAGTTCAAAATTGGTACCAGACTAAAGAAGCAGATATACTTGATACCTAATTGTGTTTGTGTGCTTGCCTACTAATGTTCATAACTGTTGTGCCTGCAAGCTTAAACAGTAAGTGGTAGTTACTGAAAACATTGCTTTATGCATACATAGTACTGCTATGGCAGTTACCTCAGAGTACTAAAGCTTGGAGCTGTTAATGAGCTGCTTCCTGGTACAGAGTTTCATTTCTTCCACCTTTATTTGCTTACTGTGTGACTTGACCAGACAGCGCTCCCAGTCTGCTGTTGAAAAAAACTAGGCTTACCTTGTCAACAAATAGGTGAAAAATGAACTTGTTATAAGCACAAAGTCAAGGCTGTTAAACTGAAAAGTAAGGGGAAATCTCATCACTGCAAATTCTCATTTAGAAATCCAACATTTGGTGGGCTGTAAAGCATAAGAGGGATGAAGTCCAGACTATGACCCAGATGATGTGAGTACAAATAGCAGCTCAGTTGTTGGAAAAGTCAAGGGGGTAAAATTAGGAGTGAGCAACTAGCATCAATCCACCTACTCTGGGGGAGGGATTGGTGTTCCATTTGGCTGCTTCATCACATGCAAGTAGAAACCTACAGGCAATGGAGTTTCAATTGTTAACTGGGAATGTTGCCTTGACTTACTAAGCTGGTGATCACAGGCCTCATTTGCATTTTAGTGGGAGCACTCTCATATATGGGATGGGCATTGCAAGTCCTCATAGTGATGCAGGTTCTGAAATCAGCCAGTAGGGGTTAACACCTGAAACAGAAGCACCCTCATTTCCTGTATCTGATGCAAGCAAGGGCACAAAACAGCATCATGGCTGCCTGCAAAACAGCCTCCTTTGATTGGGTCTTACTACAGACCTTTTGCATAGCAGAGAAATTAATGGTCTCAGGAGCAGAAGTAGGGGAGATAATTGCTTGCAGGCAAACGGAGAAAAACACCTAAGGTGAAATGCTAATAGCTGGTAACGTATGTTAGAAGCTGACAAGGTCTTGCTGCTGTCATAGTTTAATCATTTTTGACACCTCAGTTAGGGAGCCAGGGAAAAGCAGTCCAGATGAACAATGAAGGAAAGCCATTCTTATGCTATTACAGTTGACAAAAGTAACAGACATGGAGTTTTTTTGGGAGTTCTGTAAACACAAATTGCAAGGCTATCAACAAAGCTGAAATGGGCCACCACCTCCATGGTGCAGAGGACTGGAGCATAGGCTATGATTCAGTGATATAGGTGTGACTAATAAACCTCATCCCTGAGGACCTGGGCTGGGGATCGAGAGTGTGTGGCATTTTTGCTGGGTAACTTATCTGGGGGTGGGAGGGGTGGGACATCCAGCTAAGGGCTTATAGTCATCAATAGTGACTGAGTACTCATATCCAATGGTATAGGCATGCTCACTGGGTACTGACTGGGACTCTAGGTAGGCCATAACAAAATGTACTGTGCAGTAATTGGGATAGTGCTGTACAGAAATTACCTTGTCTTTTATCTGCCCACTCCTTAATCACTTATCCTAAATAATTTGATTGTGAACAGTAAGATGGGAAGGTGACTGGGATATTGGGGATTGAAAAGGGTCACCGTAATACAGCTGATGGCAGACAGCTTTATAGGAACTGATAAATAAATACATAGATAGACAAACAAATACATGAATGAAAAAGTAAATGAATGGATCTTTGTTCCTAATTAACACAATTATAAACAAAATTTCATTTTAAAAAAGTCTGTAAGGAGTGGATGAACATTTGTTTGGGCTTATCTGACTGTAATGTCTATTACTCTCTATTGACTGATTCTTGCTTTTTATTATAAAAGCACAGATTTTAAAAGGAGCTCCGCTATGTTCTGAGGCACAATAAGTTATACTTTATTCTCTTTATTTATTTATTTTGTTGCTGTTCTTTACTGGAATAGACTGGATGGGTTTATCATGAATGCCTTTTCAGCTAAGGCTCAGGCAGAAAAGTGCCATATATTGTACAATCATTGAAACAATCAGGGAAGTGCAAACTTAAATTGGAAAATTATATACAGTATAAGATTATATATGCATAAATGAGATTAAGCAAAAACAAGTCAGACATTATATGCAGTACAAGAATGCACATCTAAAATATGCATAAAAGAAAGAAATGTTTATACGGAGAAACAGTATACAAGCAGCAATCAGTTTATTTTATTTTATGGGGATATGTTAATCTCATTATAGATCCTTGGTGTAATAAAAACATTTTTGTGAAAAATTACTTCTAAGAGGAGAGAAAATATACTAAGCAATACTTAACATAAAAGGGCTTGTGGTTCTGGTGCCACATATTTTTCTTTAGTTGCCCCTCATGTCTGTGTGATGAGTAAAAATATGGCCTGCCTAGCAGCAGCATTGCATAAATGCGTCAGTATAGTTTGTGTTTATTTTCCTTAGTTTCTTATCAGGAGGCTGTGCCTGCTATGACTTACAATGTTTTGTTGCTGACTATATTTAAAAATGGCTTTCCTTAACTTGTATAGAAAATTTCTGCATTTTATGGATTTCAAATTACACTTTTGCCTTTGTCTTGATAGATATACACACTTCTCATCATATGCCACTATGTAGAAATAAAACAAGCACACATATGCAGTTCTTTTATTCCTACACTGTTTTTTTAACATGTACAAATTAACTACATTGCATTTCTAATCATCTTTTCACTGCAGAAGATTTTTCTCAGGCTGTCATTTCATGATATATCATGTTACACTCTCTCAACAAGCTACTGACTATGGAATGGTTTATATCATGTTATCTCCTTAACTCTTGGCCAGCACTGTTAATTACAAATGCTTGTTAAATGGACTGATATCTTACTTGTGGATGAGGCACTGCTAATTAATGCTAGCTGATCTTCTGTGATGTAATGTTCCTGATGGGAAATGATATCACTGCCAGCTTCAGCAGGCGGCCATGTCTGTACGGTGTCAGGATGTTGATATACAGCACCACTGACAGCTTGATACATAACTCTTAACCTAAGTAATCTCTAAAAGGAAGCTTGTAAATTAGTGGAGCAGGAAAGCAACATCTGAAAACTGAAACTTACCGTAAAATGACATGCAGCTGAGTCTGAGGGTAAATACTTTCTATGTTCAGCACTAAGAATGAAAAAAAAATATAGGAGATACGTGCTATCATATCAAAAGCAGGTCAGATTTCAATCTGTGGTACACAAGGATTTTCCATACTTTACCATGAGCAGAATGAACTCTATACAACATTGAAATAAGTGACAGTGTTGTATATAACCAGATATTATGAAATATTTATGTTATTTAGCCATCAGTAAGGTATATGGGGACGGTACTTTTTTCAGAAGAAATGGAAGAAAAGAAGTACAGGACATGGGATGAAGACAGTAGAGGACATGAAAAAAAATAAAACAAGTAAGTAAGGATGGAAGAAGAACCAGAGTACACCACAGTATTTACTTACAGAGACTCTTGACTGATGATTAGGACATCTTCCTCACTGGATGGTATGTTTAAGAAAAGACAATGGGATAATTCAAATACTTACATGCAACAGACAATAAATACCTCTAAAAAAGGGAAGAATGAGACAGCTTAGTATCACATACAAAAAGAAACATACTGTCTCCAAAAAGTAGGTGTTTTTTTTCAAAAAGATTCAGACATACTTTGTGACATTAAGTGTAAGAATGTGTTTTTTTTTTCTCATATTCTTTTCAGGAAGTATTCGGTTGGGAAGTAGTTGCCAGCAAAACAGGATTTAACAAATTCCATTTTGAATGACTGGCACAGATCCACAGCTGCTAAACCCATACGCAGTTAACTGAACCAAGAGACAGCAAATTAAAACAGCCTATCAATGTGTAAAGTAAAAAATATATACATAAACAGATAAAACACATTATACCTATAAAGCCAATATGAGATAGCAGACTTGGTGATAGGAACAACTGATAATGCACTGAGCATTTGAAGAACATCTAAGAATGATAGTTACCAGAAACTGGAAGAAAAAAGAAAATAAAAGATAAAACAGTGCTGTGAGAGTCAGACACAGGAACATATGAAGAAAAACTGCAGAGAAATGGTTGTTTAACTACATGTAGAATAAGCGTTTGATGAGGGAAGAAAAGAAACATAAACATATGTGGTATTTCTACTCTCCAAAAGCAAATCACAGTAACCTAAAGCATTTTTAATCAATAAAACCAGCAAGGGGCATACATTTACTTACAAAGATGCCTGTGGGAGAAGACATGCAGTCTGTCGAATCTTCCCAAGTGCTTCACTTCACCCCTGCACAGCTACCCTTTTATTACCAGTGGCACATGTTTTTTCCTTCACTGTCTCTGGCATGTTTGAGTCTGTTAGCCTACACTGTATCACTGACACTGACAATACCTTCTAGCATGTCCCACTCTCTCTATAAAGCAGTATTTTCTTAAGACTGTGTTTCAATGTTTCTCTTCCTACTGTACATGTCATCTTTTCCTCCTCTGTTCTTCCTTTCAGTAGATCTTGCACTTTGCAGTGTCTCCATATCATATCCATATTCCCCTTGTCTCTCTAGTAAGCACATACAGAGGTAAGTTCACATAAACAGCCCTTCCATCCCCTCCACCATTTTGGTCACTGTGCCTGTTTTGTACTAGTTTAATCATACTTTGCTATGGTTACTACAAATGAACAGAGATGAGGGACTACAAATACCTTCTACAATGACAGGATAGCTTCGGCATCTCTGGAATCCATTCCTCAAAACATTTACCTCAACAATCTATTGGGTTTTGCCTCTACCTTTTCTACAAAACAATTCTGTTTAGAAGCGATTATCATCCCCTCAACATCATTTCCCTTTTCTTGTCCTGCTTATGACTACCCCTCCAAGCATGTGCACATTCCTCTCAATTTCTCACATAAAACTAAACAACCTTGCATTTTTGCATTAAATTCCTGCTGCCAACTGCCTGAACTCCCAGCATTCTTACTAGGTCTAATTATACATGTACCCTTCTGTATCTTACCGCTACAGCAGATTTATTGTCATCAGCTATGGCTTGATTTTGCTGTCTGACCTCAATGAAAAATATGATGCAGTCTCAATGACTACACCCATCCCAGTACTGAGCCATAGTACACCGCTGCTTGATGTCTTTGTTTCTCTTGACATTCCCTGCTGTTGCTACTAGTCAATCAAGTTTTCCTGTTGATTTCATTATTTTATGTGCCACAACCACATCCTTTCATTTCACCAAAAATGTATTGAAATTGTGGTTTCAGAGAGACACTCAATTCCAATCAGTGTCTAAACAAAGCATTTTTATCATTTTTGTGTAGGATTGCATAAAAATGTTCATAAATACATTTACAAAGCTGTCTCTCTGTTTTCTCTACATACAAATGAATAAAAAGTTCAGATTTGGTATTTTAGAGGTTGTACATAGATCCGTGGTGGTACTGCTGTGGTAGCATTGTCGCCTCACAGTAAGACTGTCCGGTTCGATTCTCAGCTAGAGCGTCTTCTGTGTGGAGACATGCATGAATGGGTGTACCTTCGTTGAAGGTTGTGTGTTAGGGCTGGCAACTCAGCACATAAAAATCAACTGCCAATCATTAGCGGACCGGAGCTCCGCTGTGGCGACCCCTAACCGGGAAAAGCCGAAAGACACAACATAGATCTTCAAGAGGGGGGTGGTGGGAATTGGATATCGAATTGTGTGAATTGAAATGGCAATTTTTACTTTGTTTATTCCACGAACCTGGTCTTAAATAAACTTTGTCTATAGCCCCAGTTTTAAAGTATAGGGCTTTGACCAGATAAATTTATTGTATAAAATGAGGTATGTCTTTTTAAAAATATATATTTTTTCTAATTATTTAATTGATTAATTAAGCGGTTAATTGATCAAGTATATTTAAGCTCTTGCTTGGTGTGTTTTTTTATTCTGATGAAGTCTCGGTATTAACCGAGATGAAAGCGCTCAGTAAATTTTTCTGTGGTGTAGACTGTCTGATTTAGATTTATTTCTTGAAGAACTTTGGCTTTGTGGACACTGCTTATCCTGGTGTATTTTCTGAAGATTGTAGGTATATGTGTTTGTAAACCCATAGAAATGTTGTGTGCATAAAGATGGACGTCAGCACTTAGCACAGTGTAAATGACTGTGCAGCACAGTAACAGTAGTATTACAACATGGAAATCTGTGTGCCTCACAAATGTAAATGCTAGTTATATCCAACATGTATAGTGATTACATTGACAGAGTCTCACAAGTCAGTTAATGCCACTTCAGAAAGTCAGGATATCAAGCTGTAAGCAATAGTAATTCCAATCAAAAAGTATTACTTAACTTGCTGTCACATCATATATTAAGAAGTGTGCATAATAGGACAAAGGTAATAATGATGACATGAATATTGTGCAACACTGCATGAATGTAATACAGTAGTACAATTAAACTGAAGCTGTAGACATGATTTTTAGTGCTGCTACTAAAGAATGTTGCCATCTTGAAACTGTGTGACAGGATATGATGTCACTTTCCACTCCCATAAATATGTCCAACACTTTTGATGTTTCCCCAAGAAGTATTAAAACAGGTTATAATTATAATATAGTTCTGTAGCAGATGCATATAAATATTGTTATTGTAAGCAGATTAAAAGTTATATAAATATCATAAACTCTTAGTACTATGCATTAATGTGATAATATCAGACAAATATTTATGCAAGATGGTTCATTACATAGCACAGATAGTCTCTTATAATATGACACATGCTTACAGGTGACACTGACATTTTAAGTGTACTGTATCTTTCCAAGAGTGAATGCTTTCAATGACAGTTATTCACCTGCAAAGGGCTGTACTGCATCAAAATGTCCAAAATTGCCATGCATATTTATTTACTACTGCTTAAAGGACACAGTCAGATGTACACTAGCAGTGATAGCCAACCTAACAACACACGTACATATATCATACAGTGTCTTGATGTTTAGCTATGTAGGTGAACTGCTAACAGATTTAAGAACTCTACAGTACTGTAATATGATCTATTGTCAGCTATACGATGAATTATCCTTTCTCTACCCAGGTGACATTTTGGAGGTGAACTAAATTGTAACCGAATGACATTTAAATCCAAACATGTGCTATGCGAGATTGCTCCATCACAATGCAGTACATGATGTCACTGAAACTCACATTTCTTCTAGCTAGTTTGTTTGTCTTTTTGTCTTTTCCCGGTGAGGGGTCGCCACAGCAGAACTCCGGTCCGCTAATGATTGGGAGTAGATTTTTTATGGTGCTGAGTTGCTAGCCCGATGTCCAACTTTCAGTGAAGGCACGCACATTCTCGCATGTCTTTCGGTGGCCACTCGACTGCGGGGAGGACATGCAGACTCCACACAGAAGGCACTCCAGCCGAGAATCAAACAGGAGAACCTCTTGCTGTGAGGCAACAATGCTACCACTGCACCACTATGGATTTTTACATTTCTTCTAGCTAGTAAGCATTTTAAATGTTTGTGCCAACCTTCTACCAGATTTTACATTCAATGTAGTAGGTATTAATGCACATCAAAAACAGACCAGAATGAAGGTGGAAAAACATAAGGTGATGTTGATGCAGGCAAAAATCGCATGGAAAATATATGCTTCCTAACAAAAACATAATATTGTTGAAAGTAGAAAATGATGTCAACAGATTTAACTAGAACATAACCTGAAAACTCAATGAATACAGTGGGATAGTCTTCAAGTAGCAGAAAA
Organism: Protopterus annectens; assembly: GCF_019279795.1. Lineage (NCBI taxonomy): Eukaryota > Metazoa > Chordata > Ceratodontiformes > Protopteridae > Protopterus > Protopterus annectens. The sequence continues at coordinate 833,019,855 of NC_056744.1, forward strand.
GCAGGGGACAGCATTTTTTTACAACACCTCTAAACTTTGTGCCTTTATAGTATAAGGCACATAATCTGAGAGTCTTCACATTTCTCCATACATTTTGCCATAAGTGAAAGAATCAGCCAGTTAAATGTGTTGACAAAAAATCAGTCCTCAAACTTTTAATTGCAGCAGGCTCAAAGTCACATATTACATGTCTAGTTATCGCTGCAAAGGAACACTGAGCAAACATGTCAAGTATACTATTCCACATGGCACTGTATGCTCAAAGAGACTTAGATGGCATAAATACAATAAAAAAATGGAAAACTTCTTCTGTATCCTCCACCATTTTCTATACAGCCATACAGAGCGTATATTTGATTCATTACACTTCCACTTAGTATATATCTCTGTGAAACACCTCACCAGTCTGAAAACTCATGGCTTACAGGAAAAAAAACTAGCTGTGTCCCTGTTGAAGTATGACGTTCTCCAAAAGAATATAGTGATGGAAAGATCCCTTCCAGTATCACCCAACAGAAAGGTGATTAAAACAAAAGTGGACTCTCAAAACTGCTTCTAGTCTGAAGACATCTCTTTATTCATAAATAATATTTTATAGGGAAATGAGTGCTGCTTGGACGATGTGTTAAAGCTTATATGCACTTATTTCAATTGTTCATAAAGAGGGCATTCTTTGAGAAATGTCCATCCTTAGGGGTTGTGCCATCGGTTGGTGGATGGATCACCCCTGGGGGTGTGGTCTAGAATGCTGTCTTGCCAAACAAGTTTTACCTGTTTCCAAAGACTTAACAGCTATGTTTCAACTGCATCTAATGGAAGATAACAAATCTACCCAATGTACTTTAATCTATCACCTTCTACATTGCTGTCCTTTTTCTTTATTATAAAACTAATCTAAACATTGCCTAGGTATGGATACCATCTTCCAACAAATTATACTCCTAGCATAAAACACTATAAACTGATAAAACAAAAAGGAATAAAAATTGCTGGCCATGTTGAGCTATAAATAAATACAAAGACAGAAAGAGTCTCAACTTTCTGGAGCTGATTATATGGTGATTTTGTGTACCCTCCACAGATTTGTCTATGGGGGTTGGGTCTACATTCATGTGCTGATTCCTATATCTGATAAGTCCAGTGTTAGATGTGTTCATTGAAAATGGGTTAAATATTACTAAAATATCTGGGGTTGATTTAGCTTCTTTTGGGTGACACAGAGTTCACTTGGTAGTTATTTAGACAAATAAGATATACCCCTGTCTAGGCTGTTAGGATTATATCTTTAATCTTTTTTCTTTTTTATATAAAAACTAAATCCAGGTTTCTGAGAAATACAATAATATATATATATATATATATATATATATATATATATATATATATATATATATATGTGTGTATATATCTATATAAATGGTCATTCTCTCAAGTTCAGATGAGGGGGTGACATTTGGCTCCTTAAAAGTTCAGGTGGCATGGTATCAGTAGAAGGAACACATCAATGTTAAAGAGATGAGAGCTCTTTTTCTGGCTCTTCAGACCTTTCATTATCTTTTCTCTCCAGGGCCTCTCAAGGTGTTCACAGACAATTCCACAGTGATGTGGTATATCAACAAACAGGGAGGAATGAGATCTTATCTTCTTTGCCGGTTGGCACTTCTGGTATGGGATCAAGTATTAAGTGACTCTTCAGGCAGTTTATATCCTTTCTGGTCAGAACATTGTGGCAGACACTCTGAGCAAGTCCTTAACTCAGTCCCTTGAATGACATCTCTATGTCTCTTTTATGACTTTCTGCCCCCCCCCCACTAACTCTCCAATCCTATTTTTAACTAGTCTGTTCTCATGTTACTTTCTCTTAACCTTCACCTGGGAATTAAAAAGGGTTATCTCAACTCATGTGTGTTCTACATGTTCTACTATATTCCATGTATGCTAAATTGCCTTGTAACACCTGTTTTTTTTTGTCTGTCAAGCTATTTGTAACACTAATGTTCTGTAACTGAAGTTTTAATGTTCTGTTTCTTTATCTGTTTTATGTGGAGCTTTTCTCCCCGGGCCTCTACTGAAAATGGACATATATCCAGTTAGACTAGCCCGGTCAACAAATGTAAAATAAAATAAATAAATAAATAAATAAAATAAAAATAATGGATGCTTCACAGGATGTGTTTCTGGACATTATTCACCAGTAGGGTATTCCTGAAGTGGATCTTTTTACCTTCCCTCTGAACAGACAACTTCCTCTGCTTTGCGCCAGAGTCCTAGGTCCTCTAGTGGAAGGTAGATGAATTCTCATTTCTTGGAAGGGAATGTTTCTTTATGCTTTCCCTTCCCTTCCTCTCATTCTGAAAGTCCTGTTAAAAATTCAACAATATACTCCCAAATTCTTGTTGGTGACTTCCTTTTGTCCAAAACAGTATTGGTTCCCTCCTCTTCTGCATTTAGCTAGGGGCAGTCATCACAAGTTACCTCATAGGGTGGATCTACTCTACAAAACAGGGGGCCTCTCATCCATCCCCACCTGCCCAAGCTTCAAGTGACACTGTGGATGATAGGATTTTTATTTCTCATATACATCTTTTTTTTCTGAGGACTTGCTGCAAGTCCTACAGCAGGCCAGGAAACATACTACTAGGAAATCCTACTTATCCAAATGGAAGAGGTTTTCTATTTGGTGTCTCTCTCATAACCTGGACCCACTTTCTGTGGATGTTCTTTTGGTTCTCTTTTATTTGTCTGAGTTGCTCATTGCTGGTTTGGCCTATTCTTCTGTTAAGGCCCACCTATCAGCTATCTCTGCTTGTCTGCCTTTTTCTCCTCCTTTAGCTTCTAGATTTTGATGTGAAACTATTTCTTAAAGGTGTCCTTAATAATAGACCTCCCAGGAAGCTTGTTCCTCCTCCCTGGGATCTTACTTTTATTTTGGAGAAGTTGCCTCTGGGTCCTTTTGTGCCTGCTGTTTCAGCTTCCTTGCAACATTGTTCCTGGAAGACTGTTCTTTCTTTAGCTTTTACTTCTGCCAGACAGGTGTCTGAGTTACAGGCCCTTATGGCTTGTCGTCCTTTTTTGATCTTTCATGAGGACAGAGTGTCCTTACGCACTAACCCTTTTTTATGCCTAAGGTGGTTAATGAGCTATCACTTAATCAGTCTATTAACCTGAATAATTTTTCCCCTATCTGCAAACTGACAGTGAGAGGGTGCTACATACTTTGGACGTGCATAGGCAGCTCAAGGTTTATTTGGATAAGACTAAGGCTATTAGAAAATCTAATCACTCATTTGTTTCTTTTCATCCTAGATCTTTGGGACTTACTGTAGGCAGGCAAACAATTTTTTCTTGGATTTCTAAGGCTAGTTCTTTTTGTTACACTTTTCATGGCAAGAGCCTTCCCTCTTCAGGCAAGGCTCATTCTACTAGAATTGTGTTTTTTATGGTGTTTTTTCAAGGGACTGGATATTAATTCTATTCTTGAAGTAGATACCTGGCCTTATGTGCATACCTTTACCAAGCACTACAAGTTGCATGGTATCTCTATAGCTAGGGCTGGTTTTGCTAGTGCCATTCTTCATGGCTTTTTAGGAGACTCTTCTGCTCCTTCCCTGTCCCTAATTTCCTTTTCAGCTTTGGAACTCTCCCATATGTTAAGAGTACTGCAGCAGTGAATGTAAGGACATAGTACAGTTGTGTAAAATCTTACCATAACAGTAGACATCCTTACCTTCACTGCTGCAATATTCACTCCCTCCCTCCTTCCCCCTAGTCCTTTGTCTTCCTGGATGCACAGATTACCTCTTGAGTTACTAGGACTGGTGTTCCTACTGGGAACTATGGTAGGCCTGAATGTCACCTTTATGCTCTGTGCTACACAAGCAGTGTTCGGGTGATGCTTGGCGTACCTTTAAAGCAACAGGAGCCTTTGGTAGACTGGCCAGTTGTCAGGCTTCCACGGCAGGGAATCCCATATGTTAAGAATTCTGCAGCAGTGAAGTCAAGGGCATCTGCCATTATGGTAAGATTTTACACAACTGTACTTTCTTGATTACTCTCCTGATGTTGCTAAAGTCCATTGAATAGGTGAGGGTGGTGCTAGTCCTCTACCTGTCATTATCCCTGTGTCTGTTAGGCTACGTAGATATCTGTCAGTGTGGTCTAAGGAATGTTTCAAACTGGAGTTGTTGTTTTCTTTATGAATAATGATGGGGTCTATGATTTGTTTGATGAAACCGTTACAGTATCCTCAGGCCAGAAAGTCTTTTTGTAGTTCTGTGATGATTTTTGTGAATGATGCTTTTCCCTTAGTAACTTTTGCTATCCCCAGTTCTTGAGATTTAATTACATTTGTTTTTGTTCTCCATGGATGCCTGCTGTAGTGGAGTAGCAAGTTGATCCAGGTGGGTTTTCAGTACTAGTCACTGATGAATAATCCTGTCTCCAGATTTTTACTAATTTGGATGTCCACAAAAATTAACTGCATGGAGGCTGTGGGTGGTAGTAAAGCAAAGGAAAGTCATGGAATTATTGATGTGTTCCAGAAACTGCTTGACAAGATTCAGGCTCCAATTCCAAATAAGAAAGATGTCATTGATAAAGTGGAAAAAAAGAGGAAAAAAAATTAGCAGTGTCCCTGCTGAAGTACCATGTTCTCCAAAAGAATATAGTGACGGAAAGATCCTTTCCATATCACCCAACAGTATGGTGGTTAAAAATGAAAGAACTCTAAAAACTGCTGCTTATCTGAAGACATCTCTTTATTCATAAATAGTACTTTACAGGCAGATGAACACTGCTAGGATACTGTATTATAGCTGGTAAAAAGATGCACTTATTGCATTTGTTTAGAGAGGGGTATTATTTGACATAAGCCCACCATCAGGGGATAGTGCCATTACTGGACAATGGATCAGCCCTAGTGTCGTGCTCTAAAACGCTGCCTTGCCAAACAAGTTTTACCCATTTCCAAAGAATTAAAAGCTATGTTTCAACTGCGTCTAATGAAAGATAACAAATCTACCCAAAATAATATTAAAAATAAGTGCAGCAACCTGTAGTTGAAAAGCAAAATGAAGTCCGTTTTTAACAAAAAAAACCCCACCAAGAATTAAATATTTGTCTCTATTTGGTGCTACTTAAGGCAAAGGGAGCATTATCCATTTAAGGCTGTTGAAGAAGTTGTGTTTATACTGCTATTAGCTAAATATTTATTTGTATTTGATGCTTATTAGGGCTTTTGTCAAATCAGACTTGATCTAGACAGTTTACAACTACATAGATTTAAACGCTATTGGGAACAGATCGATTATCGAGAATACAAAATGGCATTTTTTTTCAGTGCTTGAGGTCTTCATCAATGCTGTTGTACAGATTGCTGAGAAAATGGAAGGGGTTTTGAACATTATTGATGATATACTGATCTGCAACAAAACCAGACTGGAATGTGATGAGAGGCTGAGAAAGTTGCTAGAAAAACTGAGGCAAAAATAATCTCAAACTGAAGAAAGAAAATGTCAGCCACATATGAGTAGGATCAGATATATGGGCCATATCTTGACACATAAGGCTATGCAACCTTATCAAGAGAAGAGCAGTCCAGATGAAAAGACCATCATATGACTTCTTGGCATTGCACAGTATTTATCTAGTGAATTCCAAAGTTATTGGAAATGTTTATGGCTTTCAGAAGATTGCTTAAGAAAGGCATACAGTAGCACTGGCAGAAAAAAACGTTTCACGTTGCTGAAATTATTTTGTGACAGAATGTTGAGGACTTTGCTTTTATGATGTAACAAAGTAAATTATATTGCAAGTGGGTGCAAGTCAATCTGACACAGGAGCAGAGCTGTGCAATGAAGGACAACCAATTAGCTACATCCCCAGACGAAGCAAATAGACAATATTTTTTTTCTGAAACAAATACATAAAGCACCACTACATCAGGATGACATTAAGTTTACAAAATTATGATTAGAAAATTTTGTATACACCAGGAAGAGAGATACATAGTGCAGATATACTGAGCACAGCTTATTTGAAAGAAAGTAAGAAAGAATTGCTAACTCAAGACTTTGAAGAGACATATTTTATTCCCTACTTACTAGTATTAGAAAAAATCGACAGAAGTTTAAGAAGTATACAGAAGCTAATATAGAAATGCAGTTGCTGACATACACGGTAATGTCAGTATGGTCAGACAAAAAGGAAAAATACCAACAGAACTGTATACAAGACCTGTTGTTCAAATCCAAAACGTGACTGTGCCAATTCAGCTTTCAGACAAAAGGCTGGACAGACACCATGAAATGCATGATGGAACTGTGAAGAGTTAGAAACAGCATGGGATATTATGTTTTGGCAAGAAATGTCTCAACAGATAGAGATATTTACAAAAAACATGCTAAATGTGTAATATATGAATGAAAAAACGATACCACATTAAATTACAGAAAGGCCATAGAGCAAGGTTACTACTGAATTATTCCATTTGAAAGACTCACATTATATTATTTATTTAGATTTTGTAGTTGAAGAATCAGATGTGACTAAGATGAGAGACACTTCACCTAATTCTGCTATAATGTTATTTAAAGTGATATTCTCCAGACCTGGAATTCCAGATCCAGTTAGCTCAGATAGTGATGCTTAGTTCATGTGTTAAGGATTTGATACATTTTCAGAATAATGGCAGTTTAAACACATTATTACCAGTCTGAGATATCCACAATCCAAAAAAAAACAAGTGTAAAAAGCAATCCAAACTGTTACGAATGGCACAACAAAATGTGCTACTAGTGCAAGGCAAGACTGTTGTGTATTTACTCCAGGATCAAAATGCTTAAGCTACAACTTATCAGCTTATCTCCTTTACAGTGGCTGATGGGAAGAAAGCCTATAATGAAGCCACCATCATATTTTGGGATTTTGCACTATAAGGAGCATATTTTCCACTTTTTGCTTCTGAAACTGATAAGGGGCATTGAAATACTTGAATCATTGAATAACAACACAGACATCAGTGAAGAGCTGCAACAGGAAAGTAAGATACTAAGCAAGCAGAATAGAAATGTGAAGGCATCGTTACAGGACAATCAAATTTTAGGTAGATAGAGCTAAAAGGATAAACAGAGTAATTGGGGTTATGGAGAAAGAAGGAGTGGATTGTTTGGCTTTCATCAAAGCAAAGTTGTCATTCTTGACTGCTTTGCTGGTGAAAAATATTCAGCTTCAGCAAGCTCACTGTATTTTCCCCTGAGCCACTGGTCACAACCAGGCAGCCTTATCATATTTTGGTGCATTTTGAGACTTATCTGTTGAATAATCAAATGTTATTATTGCTGATAAATGATATATTGTAAGACAGTATGACTTCTGAGAATGATTATTTTTCTCAAAGACGACAGGAAAAATGTACAATTTCTGGTATCAAGCCATGGATAGATGGTAAAGAAATTAAAGTTTAGTGTATTTTATCCAGCCATTGTTTGGATTTTCCTTTCATAAGGGATGACATTTTTTTCATTTTCACTTATTTTATTCAAATTTTAAAACATGTTAGTCTGCACATTGCAAGATTACTTTGTATTTGGCACACACTTAAATGAAACCACCCCCTCCCTTGCATCTGCCAACCTTTTATCATAAATTCTCTAAAGGTGTGGCCTCACTGAAGTGAGAAGTGTGTGAACACAATGAGATTAATGGAAATACCTCATTTTCAAGAACAAGCCAATTCCATTTAGATAAAGTATTTCTTTCAGTAGCTAATGCAACAAGGTGAAAAACTCATAACTCTTCATTTCGCTGAATATCTACTAATCCCAAAATCTGACATGTGTATTTAATTAGGACATAACAGCCAGCTTCAGAAAATAAGAATTATGTGGTCTTGATTTGATAAAAATATACTGAGGAGCATGTTTGTAACTTATGCAGCCAGGATTCTTTTTTTAGTATAGCCATTGCAAAAAATCTTTTAAGTGAACTGAAACTCAGCTTATTATCGCAAGCATAAATTTTTATAAAAGATTGTTCATCAAATAGTCCTACTTATGAAGCTTAATATTATACCTTTATATAACTTCAAAATCTTAACGTACAGAGAGTAGTCTATGGAAATCTCTGAATTCTAGTCACCTAACAATTTAGTTCTATGGTCTGAAGTTTGGAGGGTGGCCTAATGGTTAAGGTGTTTGCCTTGCAAACACAAGGTGCAAGATTTGAGTCTCACAAGGGATAATTGGCTAAGCTTAAAATGGCCCCCAAGAGCAGTTAGCTTAGTACTAATCTATGAATTAAATTAGGAAATCTGTCAGAATTTTTCAAGCATTTTCTTACTCAAATATATATTATATGAATAATTGTGTAACTTTGCAAAAAATGGGAAAGGGAAGCCACTCTGGCTTTGGCAGTTGCCACAGTCAATAAAATAACACTGTAGCACTTATTTGAGTAAATGTTCCTGTAAAACAAAGGCATTTTGTGTATTCCAAGATACTGAAGAAAATAGCTAAGAGAAGGAAAATGTAAACAACGAGAAGGGAAATATTCTCAACAACAGAACAAAAAGTGAGTCCCAGCTCTACTTTCAAAGTCTGGAAGTATTTATTCACAAAACTTCACTGTATTTACAAAGTTGATTTTCAATCTCTTAGCGCCTCGGCCAACAGCCTTTTCAGAGTAAAAAAATAACAGTCACAAAAAGACCATTTATATACATCCATAAAATATTCAATTACATTCAATTAAATCATTATTCAATTAAAACAAAAAATTCAAAAATTTAAAAGTATAGCCTTAAACAAGGCTTTGCCAATTACATTCCTTATTTAAACCATATGGAGCCAAAGTACCATATTTCATAATTAAGACAGACTCCTTTTGTCTCAATACACTTTTCTGAAAATCAACATTATTAAAATGTAATGGTACATGTTCCAAAACTGTTGCTTTCATACAACTCATATCTCCACCATGACACAAATTAAAATGTTCTGCAATGGGACTATTTAGTTTTTTATTTTTTACATCTCTAACATGTTCTTTTAGTCTGTCTGCCAACATTCTCTTCGTTTCACCAATATAAAATTTCTTACATGTGCAAAAAATAGTATAAATCAATCCCTTACTTCTACATGTATACTTAGCCCTAACACTAAAATTTTTTCCATTAATTTTTTCTACTTCAGTTACTATATATTTACACACTGAACAACTTCCACATGGGAAGGTGCCCAGCTCTTTTAAACTACTTACTATCTGAATTGTAGATTGTTTAAATATACTATGGACTATAAAATCTCTAATGCTTTTGGCTTTTTTATATGACACAATTAATCTAATATTATTTAAAGAATCAACTTCATTTTTGATAATGTACCAATATTGCTTAATCAATTCATTCATAATATAGGAAAAATTCGTATATTTTGTCACAAAAAATATTTTTTCTTCACTAGTTGAATATTCATTGTATCTATGTTTATTATATTTTACATCAGCGGTTTTTATATCAAAACTACTTTTAAACACTTTTATAATATTGTTTTTAACTGCATTAATATTATAACCCCTATTAATAAATAATTTAGCCATTCTTAAAGATTCCTCAAAAGCTAAATTAACATCTGAGTTAAGCCTTTTTATTCTCATAAACTCTCCATATGGTATACTTTTTAACGTATGTGTAGGATGACAACTACTACCACACATTTTCCAACTAACTTCATCAAATTTTCTGTATATACTAGTATGAATGAACTGATTATTAATACCTTTGAGAGAAGGGAAATATGAAACATTCTTTTTAATCACAGAATGCAAGTTACTTACAATGGAATGACCGGTGTACTCAGAAATAAATTTATCTTAAAGCATGGTGAAATGTAGTTGCCAAATGTATTTTGCCATGTATTCCACTTAGCATAATTTGAGAAAAAAATCAAAAGCTGCAGGTCTGCAATTTTAAAAGTACATTTTTTCCATACTGGCTATTAAAGAAGACCATTGAATGTGTGTTAGCCTGTACTGTTTGTGTTCTATGAGTACCCATGGATAAAAAAGTATGTTTTTAATAGAAATGATCAATAACTATGTGCTTAACTTTAGGAAATCTGTTCCACATGAAATGAAAACTTTAAAGCAAAGTATTTTGTGCTGTTTCATCACTTGAAGTAGCTTAGATACTTGCTCTTGAATTAAACTTGCTAATCTGGTTGAATAATGCCATCTAAACAACTGTAATGACTTTACAATTCAAGTCTTGAGCCTGGCAGCCTCTATCTATCGGAATTAAACAATAAGGCTTTTGCTTTATTTGGATTAAACCTATATCCTATAAACGTATCAATCTGTTGTGCAAAAAAGGCTCTTAAAGAAGATGCTAGAGTCAATAGTAAACAGTAAATTATCAGCATATACAAAAACAAATGCTACAATGCGTAATCATTATTGGCTTTATTTTGTCAGAGGTGTAAGCTAGAAGCGAAAGTGTAAAGGAAAGTAAAAAGCCCTGGCATACTCACGTTGCTTTGTTTGGAACTGAAAAAAAAAAAACATTAATGCACAGATAATATTAAGTATTGGATATCAATGCTGAAGTAATATTCAGTATTGCAACTGGCAAGTCCGATGATTCTAGCAATTGAAATAAATAATTTCACTTAACAATATCAAATGCTTTATATGCATATAAACAGCAAAATGATATATTGTTATATGAACTACAAGAAACATATACCAAATACAGACTGAATAATGTGATTTGCATTGGACGTCTTTTTATCAGGAATAAAGCCAAAGTGCCTAGGATGAATAATGTGCAGTAAGACCAATATCAAATAATTATAAACATATTTACTGCAGATTGTGTAATCATAGTTTTAATGCAATAGGTAATTCGCCATCATTGCTGTCTTTATCATGTTTAGGAATCAGAACAAGCTTAACTAGACTGAAGTATGAATCTACCATAAAGAAGTCAGAAGCTAGCATTTAAAAAAAGTTTTGAATATATGGAAGTAATACATGGATACATTTCTTGTAGAATTCCATGTGGAGTACATCAGGATCTGGTGCTTTTGAGTCTGGAAAAGATAGAATAATTTCTCATACAATGCCTGCATCTAAGGTGGGTACAGAATATTATTAACTGCAATTTCATCCTGATAAATAATGTTCATTGTTCTAAAGATTTTTTTTTTCTGACAGGTATGTTGTCAGCCATCTAGACCTCTCCAATCAGCAGGGTCTGGGCTACTAGTGATTTAAGAGTTTTTCCTGGAACATGAGAAAATATTTTTCTTATCATGTCCCTAATTTTTGGAATTCACTACCTTGTGTGCTGTGGTTTAACCTGTTGGTAGAAAAATGTATACAGTCCCTTAAAATCTTTTTATTTAATAAAGTGTACTGCTCTGATCACTTAATTCATAATTTTAATGTTCAGGTTTTATTGTAAAATCTAATTTTAATTCTTATGGTTTTGTTTTATTTACTGATTTTACACAGAGCCAAATTGATGCTACAAATTTATTCCTTTGTTTCTATTGAATCTACTCATTTTTTTAAATGTTATCATCTTGTGTAATAAGCTTATGCTTAGTAATAAACTTTTATTTGATTTCATCTGAAGAGAGACTTCAAGGTCAGCTATTTGTTTTCAGTAGGCTGTTCCTCATTTTAAAAAGACACATGGTACAGCACAGTGGTGCATTGGTTAGTGTTTCTGATTCATGGTACTTGACTCTTCAGTTCAATCCCCATCCTGCGTGCCTTCTGTGTGAAGTATGCATGTCCATTTTGTGTCCATGTGGATTTACTCTGGTTTTCTCCTACATCCTAATGATGGCTGTAGAGGAACTGGTGTCCCTCCAAATTGACAATATGCTTGTGTGCTCTTTGATAGTGACTGTGTTTGCATCCTGTAATGGAATGGCAGCCTGCTAGGGATAAGTTTCTTTGCATTGCACCCGGTGCTTAAGATACAGCTTTTCACAACCATTGCTGTACCTGAATGTTCATGTGATCCTAAGTTCATAAGTTAATGTTAGGCATCTGATCTAACAACCATATACAGTGTAACCATGCAGTCTGGGAAGTATACTTGATATATTTATTTCCCTTCTTGACAAGTGGCATGCTACTAATACCTGTAGTAAATTTATGTGTCCACATCCAGCCATCGAGACTAAACTTGGTGAAGGCTAAAGAGTTACATAATTTAACATGAAAGGGATGTTTGTTCCACAGGTAGGGAACCTTTGGTAATAAGTTTGCTGCTCTAGGAAGTCCTACTTATATTGTGATGTACGCTGATACTTTTGGGGCAAGTATGCATAGCAATATCATTTTTTTTCTAAATTGAAAAAGATCCAGTAGAACTTCCTATTTCATAACCTAAAATACAAGACAGAGAACCCCACATATTAGTCTGTACAACCTAAAAAAGAGAAAGACTGTTTTCATCTATCTAGACAACTGTGAGAGTCTAGTCCGTTGATTCTCACAGTTAGAAAATGTTGTGGTCTTTCAAGCTAGGATACACATTTGGTAAGACATATAGAAAAAGAGAAGCTAGAACCTCTTTGCATCTTGATGATACAAATTTGATTAATAAATTGGCAATGGAAAAAGATTTTCTTGCTGTAACTGATACTTGACAAAGGATAGCTCATTGTCAATGAAAGTTCTTAGATTTCTAATTATGCATCAACCTGATGACTCTATCTAGTCCTTCTTGGAGAATGTAAAAATCTGTTGGGAAATCAATAATAGCATCCAGTTTACAGTTATGCACAAACTTGATCAATCATAAATATTGGACATCTGTCCTCACATCAGAGAGGTAGATGCCAAAGAGAAGGGGTCGCAAAACAGAGGCTTTGGAAACTTCGTTAGTGAGTAATATTGCTTTATTAACTTTGTATGAGAAAGAAAGAATAGTTAGAAAATCAGCATCATTGTTCGTTACTAATTATTATCTTCTTCTTCTCCTTTTGGCTTTTCCCAGTTAGAGGTCACCATAGCGGAACAACAGTCCGCAGAACGATTGGCAGTGGAGATTTCCAGTGTTGAGTTGCCAGCCCAGCACCTAACCTTCCACAGAAGGCACACACATGCACACACTCATACCTAGGGCCAATTTAGAGTGTCCAGTCCACCTACAGCATGTCTTTGGGATGTGGAAGGAAACTGGAGCACCCGGATGAAAACCATGTGACCACAGGGAGGACATGCAAACTTTGCACAGAAGGCACCACAGTCGAGAATCAAACCAGTGAACCTTTGCTGTAAGATGGCAATGCAAACCACTGCACCACCATGGCTGCCCATTACTAATTATAATCTGAAATGCTTAAATTTGTAACTATATAATATTTTTGTTGCAGAGTAATAATATATTAGATCTGGTGATGTTTCCAGCAGTGTAAACAGAGTAATTCCTATTGCTGAAAATATAAATTACTTATATAAAAGAACAGAAAAAAATATGCTTGCAAACTCCATGGACCATTATGTGTATCTTACTGGTGTAATAGAAGGTCCTACTATGAATAATTGACTAACATTTAGATGAAGTCATAACTGCACAAACACAACTAACTGTAACTTCATCAAGACATATAAACAACAAAAAACAACAACAACAACAACAAGTATATTTTGCAGGGATCAATCCCCCTGCACCCCATGTATAGGGCCTTACCCCCCACACAGCCCTAAATATTACATATTAACTCGGCCGTCAAACAGTTGTGGACAAAAGGGAATATTCAAAAAAGAGAGCAAATCTTTGCTAAGGCTATAACAGAAATTGTGCCAGCAATAATTTTCTATAACAGATATAAATCCACGAGTTATACCTCATCTGGATATGATCAACCAGCTGTAACATTGTCCACTGGTTACTTGGACACTAGTAGAACAGTTACAGAAAGGACACCATAAGCTTGCAGAGTAGTAACCAAATCTGACCTTTTAGATGCTTTAGTAGGATGAAGACCTATTTGTTATTATCAAAAGACAACCTGATATAAAACAGATAGACGTAGAACATAGCTTAATATACTCACAAATGTAACAGTCAATCAGTAAATAAATAATAGTGGAAATATGCTCTTATACCTCTGGGATTACTCCCACCTGTTACCATCTGCAAAAGTGACATCTGATTATGACCTGCCCAAGGACATCTAGCAGTTAGAAGAATACTGCATGAGGGATTTTCAAACAATAAACATCTGTATTCTCAAGGCAAGGAGCTGGTGAGCAGATAAGCCCTCACATACACAGTTCAAAAGAATTGTGTATAGCTGAGGTAAAGTCTCTGAATGTTTTATGAATCCTATGATGAGTCTCTGCTCATGTATAAACTATAAAGTTGTCTGGTGATAATCAGCTTCATTTTGTTACCATGATGTGCATTGCTTACTTATTCTTTTTATATCACATCACAGAATTTAAGCACTGCTAATTAATACTTCACCTGTACATGACTGGCAAAAGATCAGTAATGTTAAATGTTTCACAGATGTAGCTTAACTGTAGCTATTCCTAGCACCCTAATGTTTAATTCTCCAGCAACTACTTTACCGAAACATTTGTTATTGTGATTTCATTTGACTAGTTTTCTTCTCTAAAGCAGTTATGGTCAGCTGTCTAATGAGTAGACTATGCACTGTGATAGTTTCATATTTTGATACTTTGCAGGCCAAATTAATTAAGATTTTTAACATTAATTTATCATTTTAAACACAATTTGCCTTTATTGCTCTTCCAATGAAATCTATACCAAAGAATTAAAAAAAATGAACATTATCTATTAATGAGATCTACTTTCTTTGCTGGATAACAGTAATTCAAGATCTGTTGCCAGTACCCAAAATGGCCTGTTTTTTTCACTTATTCTGCATAACAACCAGGACCACAAATGCAACATGTACTCATTTTACTGATAACAGTAATTAACAAATATCTGAACATTGAAGACCACATTGATAAGACAAATTCACTGATTATGAAGGCTAAATTAATCTTTCTTTTAAGATCTGTAGCTAGGACTATTAATTTAGGGACATTGAGACATGGCCTGCTGTATTAGGGGTACAGAATAGCTTGCCCTCTAAGAAAATGTAAGCTTTTTTCAGATGTGCTTGTATAGGTTCATAGGTAAGTACTAGGCTAGCTGACCTCATGGGCCATTTTAAACTTAGCTAATTTCCATTTTTGTGTTCAAAATAACTTATCCCATTAATTATACATTGGTCTTACCCATCCCATGCTCAATAATTACATATTATTGTTAATAAGAATAAAAGGGATCATACCATATATAATTTGAAGGGACCCATGCGTGGGATAAATCATTTAGAAGCTGCCTCTGTCCATTAACAGTAAAGGTGGCAGTCCTGAGGTAAAGTTTTGTTTCCTTACCATAAATCTAACTTGCACTTGAAAATGGACAGGGATGAACTTTGTAACATATATATATATATATATATATATATATAAACACACACACACACACACACACACACACACATATATGTGTGTGTGTGTGTGTGTGTGTGTGTGTGTGTGTGCGTGTGTATATATATATATATATATATATATATATATAAATTTATATACACATTAACAAATAGTTCATATTATCAACACACCTCCTAAACCTTACACAATCTCTATAACTATCACCAAACCTTTGTTTTCTAATCCAGAATACTGTTGTTGAAGCATTTAAATGCTGATCAGTAATATATTATTAATTATAAGGTAATTAAATAAATTAAGTAATATTTTAGAAGTTATTGGAATAAAAGCCTTATAAAATTCCTCCGTGAATCCATCTGGTCCTGGAGATTTATTTGACTTAAGATTTTTGATAGCTGTAATTGTTTCTTGGTGTGTAATGGGAGAGGAGAAATGTCTTCGCTGGTCTTGTGAGAGTGATGGAAAGTTTAGTTGTTTCAGGAATAATTCTATTTCTTAGTTTATTATAGTGCTGGGTTGATCTGTATATGAATGCGAATACAGTTCCTCAAATAGTTGGATCTTGTCTTGGTTGGAGCTATAATTTTTGTCTTTGTATATAAGTTCCGGAATATTAGGATGGCTAGAAATTTGGATGGCATTGGAGCCCATTCAGCATAATTGGCTATTGTTTTTGTTTCTTGAAAAGAGAGATTATTAGCATTTAGGAGGAATAGTTCTTTTTGATGTCAAGCTATTTGTTTTTCTATTTCTTGGTTGTAATTTGTTTGTAATTTATTTTCAAGTTCAGTAATTTTATTTTTAAGTGATGCCTCTTTAGTTGCATGTTTCTTCTTATAGTATAATGCTTTACTGATCATCATTCCTCTAATTACAGCCTTTACAGAGCCCACTGGATATCAAAGGGAATTTGTGAAGTGTCTGATTGTGTCATTAAGCATAGTCTCTACTTCCTGAATTATTTCCTCTTTAGTTAACAAATTGGGATTTAAAGTCCAGTTAAATTGATTAGTGATGCAGTCTGTCTTTCCAGACCAGCTAATAGCGAGTGTAATTTTGTAGTAATCTGAAAAGAATTTTGTATCAGTATTATGGGCTATATCAAAATTCAAAAAGGCATTTGATATTAAGAAAAAGTCCAGTCTAGACCAAGTTTTATGGCACTGAGAGTAGAATGTATATTTGTCACTAGAATTATTTTTGTCTGGGTGTGATATGGATCAAAAAGTATAAAGTCTCTTTTTAACTCAGTGATTGCATCAATCACCTGTGAGTTATATGGAGTGCTAGTGTTTGATCTATCTATGAAAGGGTCTTGAACAATGTTCAAATCTCCTCCTATAATATAGTAATGGTTAGGGAAATTAGATAATAACTTATAGAGGGATACTATGAAATCCTATTGTTTTATGCATGGTGCTTAATGTTTAAAATGAATATAGGTTTGTTAATATTTGGGGATTTGATCTTTATATACCCCCATCTGCCTTCCGGATCAGTATCATGTTTTAGGATAGTGTCTTGAAATGTTTGCTTGATAATAATTGCAACACCTTTGCTATTTGACTTGTCCCCCATAGCCACAATTGTCTTAATCCAGTTTTTCCTTAACTCCTGATTCCATTGTTCAGTTAGCATATGGTTCTCCTGTATCATGATTATATTCGCTTTTGACTTTATCACTAAATGAAAAAATAACTTCCTCTTTTTAGACAACTGAATTCCCTTTACGTCCCAGGAGTCTATATTCCACATAGTATAGGGCTAGTTCTTTTGTAAGTGTTAGTGTGTACAGGCTTAGCTAGGTTTCCTAGTATAAATAAAAAAAGAGTTTGTAGTATAATTTCAGCAAGCAGTACATTATCTCTTCCTGCCCTTTCTCTGTGCCTACTCACATATCTACTTGGCCTGAAAGAGATTAACATTATATCTAAGAAGTATTTACTAAGTGATAGATAAGTAACCATGTAACTAATAAATCCCTAGAGTAAAATGGTCTGAGATTATGGTAAATCATTTTAAAAACATCACATCAATAAGAGTCCAGATGCATGTCCATTCCCGTAGCACTGTCGAGCTATCCCCCAGCTCAACCAAGGGTTTAGGTATAGTTATACTAGGTAAGAGAGCTAGAAGAATGGTGTATTGTTAGGTGACATTCATCTACAAAATAGTGTAGATATGGTATTGTCATAGCTTTTAAAGCAAAATATCTACAGCATATATACTTTATTGTAGGATAGGTTGGTATGTGGTACCATAAAGGGAATCTATCCCTTTCAGAGATAGATCTAGCAATCAATAGCCTGCTTACTACCCAAGAGGTAACAATAGTATGCGCATTTCTATTATGTTAAACACTCTAAACAAATCATTTAAACTGTCAGTAGTCTGTGTGCTGTATAAACAAAATTGAGGAATCATTACAAAAGCATTTTTACAATAAATAAGGTCACAGATATGTATATATATATATATATATATATATATATATATATATATATATTTACACTTGTAGTCTTCGATAACCAGGTAAACATATTAATAATTCAAACTCAGAGCCAGTATGAGTGGAGACTATCTAACCCCAGTGCATCCTTTAAGATGTTGGTATTATTTCACTGTATTAGGTGCTATAAGTACTTAACATCATATAGATTAATTATATGTGCTATACGTTACACTTTTCTGCAACAGTTATACAACAAATAATGACCTTTAGTCTATAGCAATGTTCATCCTGTTAACAGATATAAGATTTCAGTAAGAAACTGGTGCATTTAATGTAGTATATTACTTGCAGTTTTGTTTGCAAAGTTATAAAATGTATCTTATGAAAGCATACTACATAATACTCACTTCTCAGTCATTTAATCTGATGTGTTATGGTTTAAAGTCTCTTTTAGTCTTCATAGTTATTGAATATAGTATGTAGCTGTGGTAGAGCAGTGGTTAGCATTGTTGCCTCACAGCAAGAGGTTCTCCTTTTCGATTCTCGACTGGAGTGCCTTCTGTGTTGAGTCTGCATGTCCTCCCTGTGGTCGACTGATGTTAAAGACGTGCAGGTAGGTGCAAGCGTGAATGGGTGCGCCTTCTTTGAAGGTTGGGTG